>NC_084617.1:5338947-5368947 GCF_033978795.1 Nerophis ophidion | reverse complement strand
TCCTGGGAAACTTATCAAGGAGCTTTTTGTATTATTAGGTCCATCAGTGCTAAATATTATAAACTTATCACTCTCCTCGGGCACTGTTCCCCTAGCATTCAAAAAAAGCGGTAATTCATCCTTTTCTTAAAAGACCTAACCTCGATCCTGACCTCATGGTAAACTCCCCGACCGGTGTCTCACCTTCCCTTTATTTCAAAAATCCTCGAAAAAAATTGTTGCGGAGCAGTTAATAAATGATAAATGGGTTGTATTTGTATAGCGCTTTTCTACCTTCAAGGTACTCAAAGCGCTTTGACATTCAATCAATCAATGTTTATTTATATAGCCCCAAATCACAAATGTCTCAAAGGACTGCACAAATCATTACGACTACAACATCCTCGGAAGAACCCACAAAAGGGCAAGGAAAACTCACACCCAGTGGGCAGGGAGAATTCACATCCAGTGGGACGCGAGTGACAATGCTGACTATGAGAAACCTTGGAGAGGACCTCAGATGTGGGCAACCCCCCCCCCCCTCTAGGGGACCGAAAGCAATGGATGTCGAGCGGGTCTAACATGATACTGTGAAAGTTCAATCCATAGTGGCTCCAAGACAGCAGCGAGAGTCCCGTCCACAGGAAACCATCTCAAGCGGATCAGCAGCGTAGAGATGTCCCCAACCGATACAGGCGAGCGGTCCATCCTGGGTCCCGACGAGCGGTCCATCCTGGGTCTCGACTCTGGACAGCCAGTACTTCATCCATGGTCATCGGACCGGACCCCCTCCACAAGGGAGGGGGGGACATAGGAGAAAGAAAAGAAGCGGCAGATCAACTGGTCTAAAAAGGAGGTCTATTTAAAGGTATACAAATGAGTTTTAAGGTGAGACTTAAATGCTTCTACTGAGGTAGCATCTCGAACTGTTACCGGGAGGGCATTCCAGAGTACTGGAGCCCGAACGGAAAACGCTCTATAGGCCGCAGACTTTTTTTGAGCCCTAGGAATTACTAATAAGCCGGAGTCTTTTGAACGCAGATTTCTTGCCGGGACATATGGTACAATACAATCGGCAAGATTGTATTGTACATTACTTCCATATTTACCCATTCACACACACATTCACACACTGATGGAGGGAGCTGCCATGCAAGGCGCCAACCAGCACCCATCAGGAGCAAGGGTGAAGTGTCTTGCTCAGGACACAACGGACGCGACGAGGTTGGTACTAGGTGGGATTTGAACCAGGGACCCCTCGGGTCGCGCACGGCCACTCTCCCACCACTGCGCCACGCCAAATGTTAAAAATGTTAAAAAGTTAAATGAACACTTAGCGTCTAACAATCTATGGGTATCGGTTGGGGACATCTCTACGCTGCTGATCCGCCTCCGCTTGAGATGGTTTCCTGTGGACGGGACTCTCGCTGCTGTCTTGGATCCCCTTGAACTGAACTCTCGCGGCTGTGTTGGAGCCACTATGGATTGAACTTTCACAGTATCATGTTAGACCCGCTCGACATCCATTTGTTTCGGTCCCCTAGAGGGGGGGGGTTGCCCACATCTGAGGTCCTCTCCAAGGTTTCTCATAGTCAGCATTGTCACTGGCGTCCCACTGGATGTGAATTCTCCCTGCCCACTGGGTGTGAGTTTTCCTTGCCCTTTTGTGGGTTCTTCCGAGGATGTTGTAGTCGTAATGATTTGTGCAGTCCTTTGAGACATTTGTGATTTGGGGCTATATAAATAAACATTGATTGATTGATTGTGAAACCTTTCAATCCGGTTTCAGGGCAAATCACTCCACGGAGACAGCCCTCGCAAAAATGACTACTGATCTATTGCTAACGATGGATTCTGATGCGTCATCTATGTTGCTGCTCCTCCATCTTAGCGCTGCTGTCGATACCGTTGATCATAATATTTTATTAGAACGTATCAAGTGGAGGAGTTCAAGTACCTAGGAGTCTTGTTCACGAGTGGGGGAAGAGTGGATCGTGAGATCGACAGGCGGATCGGTGCGGCGTCTTCAGTAATGCGGACGTTGTACCGATCCGTTGTGGTGAAGAATGAGCTGAGCCGGAAGGCAAAGCTCTCAATTTACCGGTCGATCTACGTTCTCATCCTCACCTATGGTCATGAGTTTGGGTCTCTCCCTTAGAGATAGGGTGAGAAGCTCTGCCATCCGGGAGGAACTCAAAGTAAAGCCGCTGCTCCTTCACATTGAGAGGAGCCAGATGAGGTGGTTCGGGCATCTGGTCAGGATGCCACCCGAACGCCTCCCTAGGGAGGTGTTTAGGGCACGTCCAACCGGTAGGAGGCCACGGGGAAGACCCAGGACACGTTGGGAAGACTATGTCTCCCGGCTGGCCTGGGAACGCCTCGGGATCCCCCGGGAAGAGCTAGACGAAGTGGCTGGGGAGAGGGAAGTCTGGGTTTCCCTGCTTAGGCTGCTGCCCCCGCGACCCGACCTGGGATAATTGGAAGATGATGGATGGATGGATGGTATCAAAACACAAATTGGTATGTCAGACTTCGCCCTGTCTTGGTTTAACTCTTATCTTACTGATAGGATGCAGTGTGTCTCCCATAACAGTGTGACCTCGGACTATGTTAAGGTAACGTGTGGAGTTCCCCAGGGTTCGGTCCTTGGCCCTGCACTCTTCAGCATCTACATGCTGCCGCTAGGTGACATCATACGCAAATACGGTGTTAGCTTTCACTGCTATGCTGATATGTGGGCCTACCGAGGATGTCGTAGTGGTTCGTGTTGTGGTTTGTGCAGCCCTTTGAGACACTAGTGAACTCTATTTAATAATACAACTTTAACATTTGACAACCAAACAATTAAACAAGGCGACACGGTAAAGAATCTGGGTATTATCTTCGACCCAACTCTCTCCTTTGAGTCACACATTAAAAGCGTTACTAAAACGGCCTTCTTTCATCTCCGTAATATCACTAAAATTCGCTCCATTCTGTCCACTAAAGACGCTGAGATCATTATCCATGCGTTTGTTACGTCTCGTCTCGACTACTGTAACGTATTATTTTCGGCTCTCCCCATGTCTAGCATTAAAAGATTACAGTTGGTACAAAATGCGGCTGCTAGACTTTTGACAAGAACAAGAAAGTTTGATCACATTACGCCTGTACTGTATATACCTTTATATACATATATACATACATATATACCTATACTGTATATACCTTTATATACATATATACATACATATATACCTATACTGTATATACCTATATATACATACATATATACCTATACTGTATATACCTTTATATACATATATACATACATGTATACCTATACTGTATATACCTATATATACATATATACATACATGTATACCTATACTGTATATACCTATATATACATATATACATACATGTATACCTATACTGTATATACCTATATATACATACATATATACCTATACTCTATATACCTTTATATACATATATACATACATATATACCTGTACTGGCTCACCTGCACTGGCTTCCTGTGCACTTAAGATGTGACTTTAAGGTTTTACTACTTACGTATAAAATACTACACGGTCTAGCTCCATCCTATCTTGCCGATTGTATTGTACCATATGTCCCGGCAAGAAATCTGCGTTCAAAGGACTCCGGCTTATTAGTGATTCCCAAAGCCCCAAAAAAGTCTGCGGGCTATAGAGCGTTTTCATTTCGGGCTCCAGTACTCTGGAATGCCCTCCCGGTAACAGTTCGAGATGCCACCTCAGTAGAAGCATTTAAGTCTCACCTTAAAACCCATTTGTATACTCTAGCCTTTAAATAGACTCCCTTTTTAGACCAGTTGATCTGCCGTTTCTTTTCTTTTTCTTCTATGTCCCACTCTCCCTTGTGGAGGGGGTCCGGTCCGATCCGGTGGCCATGTACTGCTCGCCTGTGTATCGGCTGGGGACATCTCTGCGCTGCTGATCCGCCTCCGCTTGGGATGGTTTCCTGCTGGCTCCGCTGTGAACGGGACTCTCGCTGCTGTGGTGGATCCGCTTTGGACTGGACTCTCGCGACTGTGTTGGATCCATTATGGATTGAACTTTCACAGTATCATGTTAGACCCGCTCGACATCCATTGCTTTCCTCCTCTCCAAGGTTCTCATAGTCATCATTGTCACCGACGTCCCACTGGGTGTGAGTTTTTCCTTGCCCTTATGTGGGCCTACCGAGGATGGCATAGTGGTTTGTGCAGCCCTTTGAGACACTAGTGATTTAGGGCTATATAAGTAAACATTGATTGATGTTTCCATATGAGTTGGGAAATTGTGTTAGATGTAAATATAAACAGAATACAAGGATTTGCAAATCCTTTCCAACCCATATTCAGTTGAATATGCTACAAAGACAACATATTTGATGTTCAAACTTTCTTTTTTTCCGCAAATAATCACTAACTTTAGAATTTGATGCCGGCAAAACGTGACAAAGAAGTTGGGAACGGTGGCGATAAATACTGGTAAAGTTGAGGAATGCTCATCAAACGGTTATTTGGAACATCCCACAGGTGTGCAGGCTAATTGGGAACAGGTGGGTGCCATGATTGGGTATAAAAGCAGCTTCCATGAAATGCTAAGTAATTCACAAACAAGGATGGGGCGAAGGTCACCACTTTGTAAGGAAATTGTCGAACAGTTTTAGAACAACATTTCTCAACGAGCTTTTACAAGGAATTTGGGGATTTTACCATCCACGGCAGGGGTGTCAAACTCAAATACAGAGTGGGCCAAAATTCTAAACTGAACAAAGCCACGGGGCCAAAGTTGAACAACTTAACCTTTTAATAGGGACCCAAGCAAGTTTTGCATTAAATATTGAAAAAGCAAGACTTATATAACTTTATAGTGACATGCAAAATCGAGTTTTGTTGGTAGCGGGGGGTGTATATTGTAGCGTCCCGGAAGAGTTAGTGCTGCAAGGGGTTCTGGGTATTTGTTCTGTTGTGTTACAGTGCGGATGTCATCCTTGTTTGGTGTGGGTTCACCGTGTGGTGTAACAGTGTTAAAGTTGTTTATACGGCCACCCTCAGTGTGACCTGTATGGCTTTTGACCAAGTATGGCTTGCATTCACTTGTGTGTGTGTGTAGAAGCCGCATATATTACGTGACTATTACGCTGTTTGTTTAGAGGAAAAGCGGACGTGACGACAGGTTGTAGAGGATGCTAAAAGCAGTGCCTTTAAGGCACGCCCCCAATATTGTTGTCCGGGTGGAAATTCGGGAGAATGGTTGCCCTGGGAGATTTTCGGGGGGGGGACACTGAAATTCGGGATTCTCCTGGTAAAATCGGGAGGGTTGGCAAGTATGAAAATTAGCGTTGAATGCGGTGATACAGCGGCACTGCCACTGTATAATACCGGCGGGCCAGCTCTAATGTTAATTTATTATTGCCTCAAGGGCCAAAAGAAATTACACGGCGGGCCAAATTTGGCCCGTGGGCCAAAGTTTGACACCTATCATCTACGGTCTGTAAAATCATCAAAAAGTTCAGAGAATCTGGAGAAATCACTGCACGTAAGCGATGATATTATGGACCTTTAATCCCTCAGGCGGTACTGCATCAAAAACCGACATCAGTGTGTAAAGGATATCACCACATGGGCTCAGGAACACTTCATAAAACCACTGTCAGTAACTACAGTTGGTTGCTACATCTGTAAGTGCAAGTTAAAACTCTACTATGCAAAGCCAAACCCATTTATCAACAGCACCCAGAAACGCTGCCGGCTTTGCTGGGTGAGCTTACCTAAGATGGACTTGTCCAAAGTGGAAATGTGTTCTGTGGTCTGACAAGTCCACATTTCAAATTATATTTGGAAACTGTGGACGTGGTGTCCTCTGGAACAAAGAGGAGTATAACCATCTGGATTGTTATGGACGCAAAGTTCAAAAGCCAACATCTGTGATGGTATGGGGGTGTATTAGTGCCCAAGGCATGGGTAACTTACACATCTGTGAAGGCACCATTAATGCTGAAAGGTCCATACAGGTTTTGGAACAACATATGTTGTCATCCAAGCAACGTTATCATGGACGCCCCTGCTTATTTCAGCGAAACAATGCCAAGCCACGGGTACTTTACTGACCCGCCTGCAGTCCAGACCTGTCTCCCATCGAAAATACGACAGCGGAGACCCCGGACTGTTGAACGCCTGAAGCTCTACATAAAACAAGAATGGGAAAGAATTCCACTTTCAAAGCTTCAACAATTAGTTTCCTCAGTTCCCAAACGTTTATTGAGTGTTGTTAAAAGAAAAGGTGATGTAACACAGTGGTGAACATGCCCTTTCCCAACTACTTCGGCACGTGTTGCAGCCATGAAATTCTAAGTAAATTATTATTTGCAAAAAAAGAATAAAGTTGATCAGTTTGAACATCAAATATGTTGTCTTTGTAGCATATTCAACTGAATATGGGTTGAAATTGATTTGCAAATCGTTGTATTCTGTTTATATTTACATCTAACACAATTTCCCAACTCATATGGAAACGGGGTTTGTAAAAGAAATGCAAAGCAAGGGGTTTTATAAAGTTATAAACAATACCGATGACACACACACACACACACACACACACACACACACACACACACACACACATGCAACTATATGGACCAATGACTGCATGGCTGAGTACAGAGGAGCCATGTGAGTAAAAACTATCACATCTGCACCAGGAGGTCCTCAGACCATGGCCACCGGTACTTTTCAGAGTATAGTACCATTTTTGATTCATTATTACGGCGATACTATACTAGTACAACCCTAGTGTATATAACTACTTACATGCACAAAGTGGAACCTTCAATGAGAATTATTAGCTACCAAATTGTATAATTTTTTTTACTAATAGTGATGATTTGCATAAAGTTTAACATGATGTCATGCAGGAAATTGCTTTCCCAAATCGGACATTATTTGAGCAGTGAAAAATCACCCAGCATGCACCACTCACCCCAGGAGGTGATAAAGGAGCGCTCATTAGCTTATCTTCCCAGCTGCTTTTCCGGGTGGGGGGAATCGAACCTGAGGCCTTTTTGTCCCAGGCTATAGGACTTTTTGGCAAAGTTGTTGTCAAAACATTGCTGAGTAAACTTGTCAAGCTCCGGACGGAGGCCTAGGGTGCTAGAAGAATACAAATAAGTTGTCCAGTAACCAAGGGTTTCAGGTTTGAATCCCCTTTTTTGCGTATATTGCTGTTGGGACCCACATTTCTGTTTAGTTTAGTAAATATGACCACCACAAATGTGTGAATGTGGACTGAATGAATAATGGACTTTTACTGGTATTATTATTACTGCCCACTAGGGTAGTCCGGTGTACTGGTTCTAGTATAGTATCGCGGTACTAATGCATCAAAAACTATACTTCTATACTCTGTTTGAAAAGTACTGGTTAGCCATATTTTTTTTTTTCTTAACAACGCTTCGTCACGTCGTGACATTGCTGGTTTTACCAGCAGAGGAGCATGTTCGGCAGCGCACACGCACAGAGTACTTACAAGCAGACACAGGGTGTAGACAGAAAAAGGGAGAACGGATGCATTTTGGCTTAAAAATTAAAGATAAAGGTGAAGTTATAACACTGAAACACTCTCAGGAAGAGGTACTTTAAGACATGGCTAGCTAGCTAGCGGCTAATGTCCGTCCGTAGTAATCCTCGCTTCCATGGCGACAAAGAAAGTGATTTTCTTACAAGTACATTATCACTGGAGGACGAGGAATAGCAAAACGTGTTTCACTACACACAGTAGGAGGATACAATAGCTCAAACGCCATGGGTGGATCTACACCTGACATCCACTATACTGATACCAGTACAAGCGCATATCTAGTCGATACTACAAAGTGTACATCCATATTTTTTATTGTCACAAAATAAAGTCAGGAAATACGTCCCTGGACACATGAGGACTTTGAATATGACCAATGTATGATCCTGTAACGACTTGGTATCGACTTGATACCCATTTTTGTGGTATCATCCAAAACTAATGTAAAGTATCAAACAACAGAAGAATAAGTGATTATTACATTTTAACAGGAGTGCAGATAGAACACGTTCCATCCATCCATCCATTTCTACCGCTTATTCCCATTGGGGTTGCGGGGGACGCTGGTCCAAATCCAAGCTACAATCGGGCGGAAAGCGGGGTACACCCTTGGACAAGTCACCACCTCATTGCAGGGCGATAGAACATGTTAAAAGAGAAAATAAAAACAAAGTGTTGACTTTGGCTGGTTATGTATGTCAGGCTCCAGACAAAAGTGAAGTGAATTATATTTATATAGCGCTTTTCTCTAGTGACTCAAAGCGCTTTACATAGTGTAACCCAATGTCTATGTGAAGGGTTCTACAGGCTTCCCAATAACACTAAACCATCTTTGGGTAAGCACGTCAGGCTCCTATTGGAGGCCCAGTGAAGTGAATTATATTTATATAGCGCTTTTCTCTAGTGACTCAAAGCGCTTTACATAGTGTAACCCAATGTCTATGTGAAGGGTTCTACAGGCTTCCCAATAACACTAAACCATCTTTGGGTAAGCACGTCAGGCTCCTATTGGAGGCCCAGGCTGGTGCAAAATGTTGCCCACCCAAGGCTCACCTTTCCTGGGCAAGCATCGCAAGCTCCAGGCAAAGGACCCGGGTAAACACCCAACTTAGGGAGACTCGTCATCTCACAACACAATTCAACAGCTGTCTTTTCTGCATCAGCCTGACTTCGGGAAGAGGCTCCATCGTGGCTTCCTGCTGTTTTTGTGTCCCTGCCCATTGAAGCAGTATGAGATTACATGTGTGAGTCTAATCCCTACTTCAGTATAGTGGACGGGCTGCGGAAGTCAAGAGCGGAGCCCTAAGACGTCTTATCAGGAGTTAACACGTCTCAGCAGCTGCGGGGTCTTCATTTTAAAACAACAAAACAGATACTGTTCCGAGGCCAGCACAGGGAAAGAGGATAAAACTATGTCTACACTAAGCCGAGTAACCCATTAAACAAATATTTGATGGACGGATGCAAAGTGGAAAAGTGTTCTGTGGTCTGACAAGTCCACATTTCGAATTATATTTGGAAACAGAGGACGTGGTGTCCTCCGGAACAAAGAGGAAAATAACCATCCGGATTGTTCTAGGCGCAAATTTTATAAGCCAGCATGTGTGATGGTATGGGGGTGCATTAGTGCCCAAGGCATGGGTAACTTACACATCTGTGAAGGCACCATTAATGCTGAAAGGTCCATACAGGTTTTGGAGCCACATATGTTGTCATCCAAGTAACATTATCATGGACGCCCCTGCTTATTTCGGCAAAACAATGCCAAGCCACGTGCTCAAACTCAAGGCATGGGTAACTTACGCATCTGTGAAGGCACCATTAATGCTGAATGGTCCATACAGGTTTTGGAGCAACATATGTTGTCATCCAAGTAACATTATCGTGGACGCCCCTGCTTATTTCGGCAAAACAATGCCAAGCCACGTGCTCAAACTCAAGGCATGGGTAACTTACACATCTGTGAAGGCCCCATTAATGCTGAATGGTCCATACAGGTTTTGGAGCAACATATGCTGTCATCCAAGCAATGTTATCATGGACGCCCCTGCTTATTTCGGCAAAACAATGCCAAGACACGTGCTCAAACTCAAGACATGGGTAACTTACTCCTCTGTGAAGGCCCCATTAATGCTGAATGGTCCATACAGGTTTTGGAGCAACATATGTTGTCATCCAAGTAACATTATCATGGACGCCCCTGCTTATTTCGGCAAAACAATGCCAAGCCACGTGCTCAAACTCAAGGCATGGGTAACTTACACATCTGTGAAGGCACCATTAATGCTGAATGGTCCATACAGGTTTTGGAGCAACATATGTTGTCATCCAAGTAACATTATCGTGGACGCCCCTGCTTATTTCGGCAAAACAATGCCAAGCCACGTGCTCAAACTCAAGGCATGGGTAACTTACACATCTGTGAAGGCACCATTAATGCTGAATGGTCCATACAGGTTTTGGAGCAACATATGTTGTCATCCAAGTAACATTATCGTGGACGCCCCTGCTTATTTCGGCAAAACAATGCCAAGCCACGTGCTCAAACTCAAGGCATGGGTAACTTACACATCTGTGAAGGCACCATTAATGCTGAATGGTCCATACAGGTTTTGGAGCAACATATGTTGTCATCCAAGTAACATTATCGTGGACGCCCCTGCTTATTTCGGCAAAACAATGCCAAGCCACGTGCTCAAACTCAAGGCATGGGTAACTTACACATCTGTGAAGGCACCATTAATGCTGAATGGTCCATACAGGTTTTGGAGCAACATATGTTGTCATCCAAGTAACATTATCGTGGACGCCCCTGCTTATTTCGGCAAAACAATGCCAAGCCACGTGCTCAAACTCAAGGCATGGGTAACTTACACATCTGTGAAGGCACCATTAATGCTGAATGGTCCATACAGGTTTTGGAGCAACATATGTTGTCATCCAAGTAACATTATCGTGGACGCCCCTGCTTATTTCGGCAAAACAATGCCAAGCCACGTGCTCAAACTCAAGGCATGGGTAACTTACACATCTGTGAAGGCCCCATTAATGCTGAATGGTCCATACAGGTTTTGGAGCAACATATGTTGTCATCCAAGTAACATTATCGTGGACGCCCCTGCTTATTTCAGCAAGACAATGCCAAGCCACGTGCTCAAACTCAAGGCATGGGTAACTTACACCTCTGTGGAGGCCCCATTAATGCTGAATGGTCCATACAGGTTTTGGAGCAACATATGTTGTCATCCAAGTAACATTATCGTGGACGCCCCTGCTTATTTCGGCAAAACAATGCCAAGCCACGTGCTCAAACTCAAGGCATGGGTAACTTACACATCTGTGAAGGCACCATTAATGCTGAATGGTCCATACAGGTTTTGGAGCAACATATGTTGTCATCCAAGTAACGTTATCATGGACGCCCCTGCTTATTTCAGCAAAACAATGCCAAGCCTCGTGTTGCAACAGCGTGGCTTTGTAGTAAAAGAGTGCGGGTACTTTCCTGGCCCGCCTGCAGTCCAGACATGTCTCCCATGGAAAATGTGTGACGCATTATGAAGCGTAAAATACGACAACGAGACCCCGGATTGTTAAACAACTTCAATCAATCAATCAATGTTTACTTATATAGCCCTAAATCACTAGTGTCTCAAAGGGCTGCACAAACCACTACGACATCCTCGGTAGGCCCACATAAGGGCAAGGAAAAACTCACACCCAGTGGGACGTCGGTGACAATGATGACTATGAGAACCTTGGAGAGGAGGAAAGCAATGGATGTCGAGCGGGTCTAACATGATACCGTGAAAGTTCAATCCATAATGGATCCAACACAGTCGCGAGAGTCCAGTCCAAAGCGGATCCGACACAGCGGCGAGAGTCCCGTTCACAGCGGAGCCAGCAGGAAACCATCCCAAGCGGAGGCGGATCAGCAGCGCAGAGATGTCCCCAGCCGATACACAGGCGAGCAGTACATGGCCACCGGATCGGACTGGACCCCCTCCACAAGGGAGAGTGGGACATGGGAGAAAAAGAAAAGAAACGGCAGATCAACTGGTCTAAAAAGGGAGTCTATTTAAAGGCTAGAGTATACAAATGAGTTTTAAGGTGAGACTTAAATGCTTCTACTGAGGTAGCATCTCGAACTGTTACCGGGAGGGCATTCCAGAGTACTGGAGCCCGAAATGAAAAAGCTCTATAGCCCGCAGACTTTTTTTGGGCTTTGGGAATCACTAATAAGCCGGAGTCCTTTGAACGCAGAGTTCTTGCCGGGACATATGGTACAATACAATCGGCAAGATAGGATGGAGCTAGACCAGGGGTGCCCATTACATCGATCGCGATCGCCTGGTCGATCTCGGAGGGTGTGTCAGTCGATCTCAAGCCAGGCATTAAAAAATAGACATAAAAATGAGCAATCATCAATCATACCAAGACTTCACTTTCGTCAGTTGTTTGACATTCTCGGCACCCGAGGATCTTGTGAGATGACGCTGGCTGCTGCCAGCTCATATTTAAGAAAAAAATCCCTAACAGGGCGGACGCAGAGAAACACATTTTATTTCTAGAGACTCCGTACCTACTGTCAAAACTCTAAAGACCGACTGCACAGTTCCTGTCTTCACCATAAAAGACCTGTTTCATCCTGCCTGGGCTAACAAAATAAGAGTCTCAGAAAGCTAGCAAGCTACGGAGTTTGATGCCAATGTATTTCTCCCCCCGCCCTCAGCGACCGCTTTCTCACTTGCTTGCCCACCCGCACAGTCACTGACGTCACTCACCTGCTGCCAGACATTAAAGGGCCACACACATATGCTACTCTCATAACAAAGTGTTTAAAAACGAGTATGCAAGTTGGACAAATGAGATGCCAAATCCAACCACTTCCATGTGGTATTGGACGGAAAGGAGGACTTTTTTTTCTCCTCCATTTGAAAATGCGGACGTTATCATCATTACTGTCTGATTCCAATCAATGCAAGTCATCAGAATCAGGTAATACACCAACTTATATTCTTGTCTTCATGAAAGAAAGGAATCTATGTGTGTTAAACATGCTTGTATTATTAAACACCATTAACTTGTTAACAAAAATGTCTCTTTCATAAATTAGATTAGATTAGATAGTACTTTATTTATTCCGTCAGGAGAGTTCCTTCAGGAAAATTAAAATTTTCAGCACAATCCCATTCAAGTTTAGACAAACATTGCAGGGAGACAGAACAGGATCGCTGACGGGTCTGCCGGCTTCCAGCGCCCCTTACAAAAAAGATGAGATAAAGGTAAACAAAGGGGGGGAGGGGGGGAGAAAAAAAATAGAAGATTAAAATAGAATTTAAAAAATCGGTCTTTGCCTGGGCCCTGGAGAGGAGGTGCAGACTGAGGCCAAGGGAAAAAACAAATAAATTAAAAAAAAATAAATAAATATAAATTATAAATAGGAATGAGGTAGATCTCCTCGACTTGGTCAATTGAAAAGTAGCTCGCCCGCAGAAAAAGTGTGCGCGCCCCTGACTTAGACTGTACATCAAGCAAGAAAGGTAAAGAATTCCACTTTCAAAGCTTCAACAATTAGTTTCCTCAGTTCCCAAACGTTTATTGAGTGTTGTTAAAAGAAAAGGTGATGTAACACAGTGGTGAACATGCCCTTTCCCAACTACTTTGGCACGTGTTGCAGCCATGAAATTCTAAGTTAATTATTATTTGCAAAAAAATGAAATAAAGTTTATGAGTTTGAGCATCAAATATGTTGTCTTTGTAGCATATTCAACTGAATATGGGTTGAAAAGGATTTGCAAATCATTGTATTTTGTTTATATTTACATCTAACACAATTTCCCAACTCATATGGAAACGGGGTTTGTTCATTTAATTGAAGAACTTGCACACAAAGCAAGACTGGAGTTGACTATGACATGCTAATTTTCTGGAATGTGTACTAGCTCGCATTGCGCCGGCGGGGGGAGGGGGTGGTCTTAAACGACCATTTTGTGTGTGTGGACAAGAATAAGGTTAGGTGGGATTTACCCTGAATAACCTTAGTGTCAAAAGGTTTTCAATTAGAAGTTGTAAGGTTGGCACACTGGTTTAAAATGAGCATTCCACATTCCTGGCCGGCCCAGAGGCCTCCTTGAGTGATAAGAGAAGCTGTAATGGAATAAGAAAGGGTGGGACAAGAGGAAGTGTTGGGGGGGCGGGGGGGGAGGGTTGACATAGTTTAAGAGCACTGCGCCTCAGGGCTAAAAAGGAGATATCTTGAAGGATTGCTGACCGCTGTGTTTATTGGCAACACCTCGTTCATGCGGAACCATCTTTGATGGCTCATCCTTTGATATTATCTTCATTGCAATGCTCAACCTTTGATATTAGCTTCACTGCAATGCTTATCCTTTGATATTATCTTCACTGCAATGCTTATCCTTTGATATTATCTTCACTGCAATGCTTATCCTTTGATATTATCTTCACTGCAATGCTTATCCTTTGATATTATCTTCACTGCAATGCTCAACCTTTGATATTATCTTCACTGCACACTGCAATGCTCATCCTTTGATATTATCTTCACTGCAATGCGTATCCTTTGAAATTATCTTCACTGCAATGCTTATCCTTTGATGTTATCTACACTGCAATGGTTATCCTTTGATATTAGCTTCACTGCAATGCTTATCCTTTGATATTATCTTTACTGCAATGCTTATCCTTTGATATTATCTTCACTGCAATGCTCAACCATTGATATTATCTTCACTGAAATGCTCATCGTTTGATATTATCTTCACTGCAATGCTTATCCTTTGATATTAGCTTCACTGCAATGCTTATCCTTTGATATTATCTTCACTGCAATGCTCAACCTTTGATATTAGCTTCACTGCAATGCTTATCCTTTGATATTATCTTCACTGCAATGCTTATCCTTTGAAATTATCTTCACTGCAATGCTCATCCTTTGATATTATCTTCACTGCAATGCTCATCCTTTGATATTATCTTCACTGCAATGCTCAACCATTGATATTATCTTCACTGCAATGATTATCCTTTGATATTATCTTCACTGCAATGCAAAGACGTGGTCAATTCTCTTCTCACTTGGATTTTTCCCGAGCCCCCAGCAATGCAGCTCCGGGAAGTTGTGTTGCTATTAATATTTAGCTCCTCAGAAGTGTGTCACACAGGTCAAGTGCATGTTTGGAGCAGGTAGCAGAGCTCTCAGGATAGACTTGATTCTGCCGTAGCGGTTTGGGGCACAGATAGCGGCTAGCATTCCACCCCACGTCACCCGGGGGGGGGGGGGGGGGGGGGGAGTAAGGGGCTTGCGGTAATTCCACTTTTATTAAAAGATGAAGGGGTAACATAACCAGGCAGACAATAACAAGTGAAAGGAAGGAAATACAGTATTTGGTCAGCCATGTCAAGGTTATTTGTTGACGAACCCCAAGATGCAGAGATGGAGGCAGGCATAAAATACTACAACTAGAACAAACAAAGGGTATAAACAAAAAGCCCGCACGTGGGCGGATATAACAAAATAAGGGCTATGAACAAACAAATCGGAAGCAGGGAACAAAAAACAGTAAGCTACAAAACATCTACCAAATATGCTGCATTCACACGAGCAGTAGGAATGGCAAGTAGAAAATGACATTAACACGACATGTGGCAACGACAATGATCCAGCACTGACTGGAAGACAAAGCGGGTACAAATAGGAGCGGGCTGATTGACACCAGGTGTGGCCAGTTGCCAATCAGCCGCAGATGAGGTGACAACAGCACAGAGGGAGACAAACAGGAAGCTGAACCAAAATAAGAGCACTTGACAGGAACTAAAGACAGGAGATACTAAACACAGAGGAAACAAAGACAAATGCAGAGGAAAAAACTAAAACATGGACAAACTGTCAGGGGGAAGCCTGACAAGCCAGCGATTGAAATGATGACAGAGGTCTGTCATTTTCATCATAGGTACACTTCAACTGTGAGAGACAGAATGTGAAAAAAAAATCCAGGAATTCACATTGTAGGAATTTTAAAGTATTTATTTGGTGGAAAATAAGTATTTGGTCAACCATTCAAAGCTCTCACTGATGGCTCAAAATCTCACGATACATGGCCCCATTCATTTTTTCCTTAACACGGATCAATCGTCCTGTCCCCTTAGCAGAAAAACAGCCCCCAAGCATGATGTTTCCACCCCCATGCTTCACAGTAGGTATGGTGTTCTTGGGATGCAACTCAGTATTCTTCTTCCTCCAAACACCACGAGTTGAGTTTATACCAAAAAGTTCTATTTTGGTTTCGGCGGCGGTTTAGCTCGGTTGGTAGAGTGGCCGTGCCAGCAACTTGAGGGTTGCAGGTTCGATTCCCGCTTCTGCCATCCTAGTCACTGTCGTTGTGTCCTTGGGCAAGACACTTTACCCACCTGCTCCCAGTGCCACCCACACTGGTGTGAATGGAACTTAGATATTGGGTTTCACTATGTAAAGCGCTTTGAGTCAATAGAGAAAAAGCGCTATATAAATATAATTCGCTTCACTTCATCTGACATTCTCTCAATCCTTTGCCGTATCATCCATGTATCCATTTTGGTACAAACTCAACTCGTGGTGTTTGGAGGAAGAAGAATACTGAGTTGCATCCCAAGAACACCACACCTACTGTGAAGCATGGGGGTGGAAGCATCATGCTTTGGGGCTGTTTTTCTGCTAAGGGGACAGGACGATTGATCCGTGTTAAGGAAAGAATGATCGGGGCCATGTATCGTGAGATTTTGAGCCATCAGTGAGAGCTTTGAATGGTTGAACAAATACTTATTTTCTACCCTATTTTATTATTTAAAATTCCTACAATGTGAATTCCTGGATTTTTTTTCCACATTCTGTCTCTCACAGTTGAAGTGTACCTATGATGGAAATTACAGACCTCTGTCATCATTTTAAGTGGGAGAACTTGCACAATCGCTGGCTGACTAAATACTTTTTTGCCCCACTTTATCGGCATGACAGCCCACAAGATCCAAGCTCGCGCTTGCTATCAGGAAGCTTGCATGTGAGGTTCCACACTTTTGCCGATAAAAAAGATAGCACTTTGGAGACGGTCATAGTTTGGCCCCAAAAATTTAACACCAAATTAGATTTTGCTCCACGGAGAGTCCAACCTAACTTGTGTGCTTTGTCCTGTGGCTTTATGTTATCTTATCTGTCCCGGGATGGATCCTCTAAGGCTCTTTAGGGCTAATCTGTCTTGAATGGATGACTTTATTGTCGGAGCATTTTTACAACCTGGCCCCTGGCTGCCGTGACCCCTCCGCTGACCTGGTCACTGTCTCCATAGCGACTAATGCAGGAAGTGGGATAATGCAGCAGGTCTTACTCCCGGACAAGCCTCTCCAAGTTCCTCTTGTCCGCATTTGATTGTATTTTCTAAAAATGACATTCTAGATCAATAGAATATGAGTCCAGGAATGGGTCTAAAGCAGGGGTGCCCATTACGTCGATCGCGAGCTACCAGTCGACCGCGGGGGGTGTGTCAGTCGATCTCCAGCCAGGCTTTAAAAAAAAAATAGACCTAGAAATGAGTGATCATCAATCTTCACCAAGACGTCACTTAAATGACATTCACGGTACCGGAGGGTCTTGTGAGATGACGCTGGCTGCTGCAAGATCATTATTATGAAAATATGACCGAGAGGAAGGCGAGAAAGACTTTTTATTTCAACAGACTCTCGCGCCGTACCTTCCGTCAAAACTCTAAAGGCCGACTGCACATTTCCTATCTTCACAATAAAAGCCCTGCTTCATGCTGCCTGCGCTAACTAAATACAGAGTCTGGGAAAACTGGCGTGCACAAGCGATCCCTCAGAAAGCTGGCGATGTGCAGGCCAGCTTTCCGAGACTCTTATTTTGTTAGCGCAGGCAGCATGAGGCAGGGCTTTTATTGTGAAGATAGGAAATGTGCAGTCGGCCTTTAGAGTTTTGACGGAAGGGACGGCGCGAAAGTCTGTTGAAATAAAAAGTGTTTCTCGCCTTCCTCTCTGTCATTTTTTCATAATAATGAACTGGCAGCAGCCAGCGTCATCTCACAAGACCCTCGGGTGCCGTGAATGTCAATCAAGCAAGCTACGGAATTTGCCGCCAACCTTTTTCTTGTAAAGTGTATGGAAGCTGGATGAATTAGATGCCAAAAAGCAACCACTTTCATGTGGTATTGTACAGAAAGGACAACTTTTTTTCTCCTCCGTTTGAAAATGTGGGCGTTATCATCATTACTGTCTGATTCCAATCAATGCAAGTCATCAGAATCAGGTAATACACCAACTTATATTCTTGTCTTGGTGAAAGAAAGACATCTATATGTGTTACACATGCTTGTATTATCATTAAACACATTTAACTTGTTTACAAAAATGTCTCTTTCATAAATAAATAAATATAAATGATATATATAAATGAGGTAGATCCCCTCGAGTTGGTCAATTGAAAAGTAGCTCGCCTGCAGAAAAAGTGTGTGCACCCCTGGTCTAAAGAAACTTTGGATCAGACCGCAACCCTTTGCCCAGAAGCCCCTGCAAGAGAAAGGCAATGGAGACAATCCAGACATTCCTGGCTGCTCTAGTGTCCTCTCGTAGTCTCTAATTTAGGAGCAGCTGTAAGCTACCGCAAACCCTCAACCATCAAAGCCTGGTAAGGAAGGAGGAAGAAGTGCAGGAGGAAGGGGGGATGATGAGCCAGCAGCCCCTTATTCCACTTTCCTAAGTTGATTTAGTGACTGTTGACAGAACACCTCTGGCAGGTAATGATAGGGCCGAGATTAGAGGATAGACGTTGCAGGTCCCATTAAAACATATTAAGCCGATTATTTACAGGAGCATCAACTAAAATGTATCATTATTAGGCTTATTAGTGATTCCCAAAGCCCAAAAAAAGTCTGCGGGCTATAGAGCGTTTTCATTTCGGGCTCCAGTACTCTGGAATGCCCTCCCGGTAACAGTTTGAGATGCTACCTCAGTAGAAGCATTTAAGTCTCACCTTAAAACTCATTTGTATACTCTAGCCTTTAAATAGACTCAGTTTTTAGACCAGTTGATCTGCCGTTTCTTTTCTTTTTCTTCTATGTCCCACTCTCACTTGTGGAGGGGGTCCGGTCCGATCCGGTGGCCATGTACTGCTCGCCCGTGTATCGGCTGGGGACATCTCTGCGCTGCCGATCCGCCTCCGCTTGGGATGGTTTCCTGCTGGCTCCGCTGTGAACGGGACTCTCGCTGCTGTGTTGGATCCGCTTTGGACTGGACTCTCGCGACTGTGTTGGATCCATTATGGATTGAACTTTCACAGTATCATGTTAGACCCGCTCGACATCCAATGCTTTCCTCCTCTCCAAGGTTCTCATAGTCCTCATTGTCACCGACGTCCCACTGGGTGTGAGTTTTCCTTACCCTTATGTGGGCCTACCGAGGATGTCGTAGTGGTTTGTGCAGCCCTTTGAGACACTAGTGATTTAGGGCTATATAAGTAAACATTGATTGATTGATTGATAAATAGACTCCCTTTTTAGACCAGTTGATCTGCCGTTTCTTTTCTTTTTCTCCTATGTCCCACTCTCCCTTGTGGAGGGGGTCCGGTCCGATCCGGTGGCCATGTACTGCTCGCCCGTGTATCGGCTGGGGACATCTCTGCGCTGCTGATCCGCCTCCGCTTGGGATGGTTTCCTGCTGGCTCCGCTGTGAACGGGACTCTCGCTGCTGTGTTGGATCCATTATGGATTGAACTTTCACAGTATCATGTTAGACCCGCTCGACGTCCATTGCTTTCCTCCTCTCCAAGGTTCTCATAGTCATCATTGTCACCGACGTCCCACTGGGTGTGAGTTTTTCCTTGCCCTTATGTGGGCCTACCGAGGATGTCGTAGTGGTTTGTGCAGCCCTTTGAGACACTAGTGATTTAGGGCTATATAAGTAAACATTGATTGATTGATTGATAAATAGACTCCCTTTTTAGACCAGTTGATCTGCCGTTTCTTTTCTTTTTCTCCTATGTCCCACTCTCCCTTGTGGAGGGGGTCCGGTCCGATCCGGTGGCCATGTACTGCTCGCCTGTGTATCGGCCGGGGACATCTCTGCGCTGCCGATCCGCCTCCGCTTGGGATGGTTTCCTGCTGGCTCCGCTGTGAACGGGACTCTCGCTGCTGTGTTGGATCCGCTTTGGACTGGACTCTCGCGACTGTGTTGGATCCATTATGGATTGAACTTTCACAGTATCATGTTGGACCCGCTCGACATCCAATGCTTTCCTCCTCTCCAAGGTTCTCATAGTCATCATTGTCACCGACGTCCCACTGGGTGTGAGTTTTTCCTTGCCCTTATGTGGGCCTACCGAGGATGTCGTAGTGGTTTTTGCAGCCCTTTGAGACACTAGTGATTTAGGGCTATATAAGTAAACATTGATTGATTGATTGATAAATAGACTCCCTTTTTGGACCAGTTGATCTGCCGTTTCTTTTCTTTTTCTCCTATGTCCCACTCTCCCTTGTGGAGGGGGTCCGGTCCGATCCGGTGGCCACGTACTGCTCGCCTGTGTATCGGCTGGGGACATCTCTGCGCTGCTGATCCGCCTCCGCTTGGGATGGTTTCCTGCTGGCTCCGCTGTGAACGGGACTCTCGCTGCTGTGTTGGATCCGCTTTGGACTGGACTCTCGCGACTATGTTGGATCCATTGTGGTTTGAACTTTCACAGTATCATGTTAGACCCGCTCGACATCCATTGCTTTCCTCCTCTCCAAGGTTCTCACAGTCATCATTGTCACCGACGTCCCACTGGGTGTGAGTTTTCCTTGCCCTTATGTGGGCCTACCGAGGATGTCGTAGTGGTTTTTGCAGCCCTTTGAGACACTAGTGATTTAGGGCTATATAAGTAAACATTGATTGATTGATTACCAGACAATACCCAATAAGAATGAACTCTCCAGGATATGTGGAACGACCTTTTCAGGACCATTCGGCCTACTCAGTTTTGAATTGTTTAGATGAATGAGGTGTACAACATTTGAGTATGAAGTTGAGTGGATATGTTTATTTTGCTCTGCCTCGATTCCGGGTTAGAACCTAGGGTCATTCTGCCACAGGCTACATTTGCAACAACTCATCCAAGACAGCACAGGTCCAGGTTGAGACCCCAGGGTGTTCGCAAAATGTTGCCCGCCCAAGATTTGTCATAAAAAAATAGCTTTGCAGCCAGGGTTCACCCTCTCTGGGAAAGCATGACAACAAGCAGATGTTAAAAAAACAACTAAACTTCTCCTAAATTAGTGATTGTCGAACTGTCTTACACACGCCAGTGGTGGGTGGTACGGTACGCCAGATCCATCTAGTGCAGGGGTGCTCACTGCGTCGATGGCGGAGGCATACTTGCCAACCCTCCCGATTTTCCCGGGAGACTCCTGAATTTCAGCGCCCCTCCCAAAAATCTCCCGGGGCAACCATGACTTCATTAACATGGACCCCGACCTCAACAAGTTCGAAAACTTATTGGGGTGTTACCATTTAGTGGTCAATTTTTACGGAATATGTACTGTACTGCACTAATAAAAGTTTCAATCAGTCAACCAATCAATCAATCAACCATTCTTCCATATTTCTCCCGATTTCCATACAAAGCTAAGAGCCAGAGATTCAAGAAATCAATCAATCAATCAATCAATGTTTATTTATATAGCCCTAAATCACAAATGTCTCAAAGGACTGTACAAACCATTACGACTACGACATCCTGGGAAGAATCCACATAAGGGCAAGGAGAACTCACACCCAGTGGGATGCCAGTGACAATGATGACTATGAGAACCTTGGAGAGGACCTCATATGTGGGCACCCCCCCTCCAAAGGGGACCGAAAACAATGGATGTCGAGCGGGTCTAACATGATACTGTGAACCATAGTGGCTCCAACACAGCCACGAGAGTTCAGTTCAAAGCGGATCCAAGACAGCAACGAGAGTCCCGTCCACAGGAAACCATCCCAAGCGGAGTTGGATCAGCAGCGTAGAGATGTCCCCAACTGATATACAGGCGAGCGGTCCATCCTGGGTCCCGACTCTGGACAGCCAGTACTTCATCCATGGTCATCGGACTGGACCCCCTCCACAATGGAGGGTGGGACAGAGGAGAAAAAGAAAAGAAGCGGCAGATCAACTGGTCTAAAAAGGAGGTCTATTTAAAGGCTAGAGTATACAGATGAGTTTTAAGGTGAGACTTAAATGCTTCTACTGAGGTGGCATCTCGAACTGTTACCGGGAGGGCATTCCAGAGTACTGGAGCCCCAACGGAAAACGCTCTATAGCCCGCAGACTTTTTTGCGGCTTTAGGAATCACTAATAAGCCGGAGTCTTTTGAACGCAGATTTCTTGCCGGGACATATGGTACAATACAATCGGCAAGATATCAATCAATCAATCAATCAATCAATCAATCAATGTTTATTCATACAGCCCCAAATCACAAATGTCTCAAAGGACTGCACAAATCATTACGACTACAACATCCTCGGAAGAACCCACAAAAGGGCAAGGAAAATTCACACCCAGTGGGCAGGGAGAATTCACATCCAGTGGGACGCCAGTGACAATGCTGACTATGAGAAACCTTGGAGAGGACCTCAGATGTGGGCAACCCCCCCCCCCCCAGGGGACCGAAAGCAATGGATGTCGAGCGGGTCTAACATGATACTGTGAAAGTTCAATCCATAGTGGCTCCAACACAGCCGCGAGAGTTCAGTTCAAAGCCGATCCAAGACAGCAGCGAGAGTCCCGTCCACAGGAAACCATCTCAAGCGGAGGCGGATCAGCAGCGTGGAGATGTCCCCAACCGATACACAGGCGAGCGGTCCATCCTGGGTCTCGACTCTGAACAGCCAGTACTAAATCCATGGCCATCGGACCGGACCGCCTCCACAATGGAGGGTGGGACAGAGAAGAAAAAGAAAAGAAGCGGCAGATCAACTGGTCTAAAAAGGGAGTCTATTTAAAGGCTAGAGTATACAAATGAGTTTTAAGGTGAGACTTAAATGCTTCTACTGAGGTAGCATCTCGAACTGTTACCGGGAGGGCATTCCAGAGTACTGGAGCCCGAACGGAAAACGCTCTATAGCCCGCAGACTTTTACAATACAATCGGCAAGATAGGATGGAGCTAGACCGTGTAGTATTTTATACGTAAGTAGTAAAACCTTAAAGTCACATCTTAAGTTCACAGGAAGCCAGTGCAAGTGTGCGCCGTGTATTTTAGAATAAACGCCGCACTTATCCGTGTAAAAATTTGTCCGAGTAGGGGGACCTTAAACAATAACAATAATAATACATTTGACCTATAAGGCGCCTTTCTGGGCACTCAAGGACACCGTACAAAATCAAAACAATAAAATCATTTGAATACCAACAACAAAATCAACAAAGATTAATAAGATTTGCTGGGAAGAAGCAGTCAGGAATAGCTGGGTTTTGAGTCTTGATTTAAAGAGAGATATTGAGTCAAAGTTTCGAAATGTCTGGTGGTAATGAGTTCCAAAGATGAGGGGGCAGAGAGGCTGAAAGCTCGGTCACCCCTGGATGTTAATAAATGGGTTTGGCTTTGCATAGCAGAGTTTTAACTTGCACTTACAGATGTAGCGACCAACTGTAGTTACTGACAGTGGTTTTATGAAGTGTTCCTGCCCCCATGTGGTGATATCCTTTACACACTGATGTTGGTTTTTGATGCAGTACCGCCTGAGGGATCAAAGGTCCGTAATATCATTGCCTACGTGCAGGGATTTCTCCAGGTTCTCTGAACATTTTGATGATTTCACGGACCGCAGATGGTAAAATCCCTGAATTCCTTGCAATAACTCGTTGAGAAATGT
The DNA here is from genome assembly GCF_033978795.1 of Nerophis ophidion. Taxonomy (NCBI): domain Eukaryota; kingdom Metazoa; phylum Chordata; class Actinopteri; order Syngnathiformes; family Syngnathidae; genus Nerophis; species Nerophis ophidion. The sequence continues at coordinate 5,345,483 of NC_084617.1, read as the reverse complement.
TGTTCTAAAACTGTTTGACATTTTGCTTAAAAATCGGTGACCCTCGCCCCATCCTTGTTTGTGAATTACTTAGCATTCCATGGAAGCTGCTTTTATACCCAATCATGGCACCCACCTGTTCCCAATTAGCCTGGGATGTTCCAAATAAGTGTTCGATGAGCATTCCTCAACTTTATCAGTATTCATTGCCACCTTTCCCAACTTCTTTGTCAAGTATTGCTGGCATCAAATTCCAAAGTTTGAACATCAAATATGTTGTCTTTGTAGCATATTCAACTGAATATGGGTTGAAAAGGATTTGCAAATCATTGTATTCTGTTTATATTTACATCTAACACAATTTCCCAACTCCTATGGAAACAGGGTTTGTAGTATTGGGGCTTAACGGCGGCAGAGGGGTTAGCGCGTCTGCCTCGCAATACGAAGGTCCTGAATAGTCTGGGGTTCAATCCCGGGCTCGGGATCTTTCTGTGTGGAGTTTGCATGTTCTCCCCGTGAATGCGTGGGTTCCCTCCGGGTACTCCGGCTTCCTCCCACTTCCAAAGACATGCACCTGGGGATAGGCCCCTCCCACTTCCAAAGACATGCACCTGGGGATAGGCTCCTCCCACCTCCAAAAACATGCACCTGGGGATAGGCCCCTCCCACTTCCAAAGACATGCACCTGGGGATAGGCCCCTCCCACTTCCAAAGACATGCACCTGGGGATAGGCTCCTCCCACTTCCAAAGACATGCACCTGGGGATAGGCTCCTCCCACTTCCAAAGACATGCACCTGGGGATAGGCTCCTCCCACTTCCAAAGACATGCACCTGGGGATAGGCTCCTCCCACTTCCAAAGACATGCACCTGGGGATAGGCTCCTCCCACCTCCAAAGACATGCACCTGGGGATAGGCCCCTCCCACCTCCAAAGACATGCACCTGGGGATAGGCTCCTCCCACTTCCAAAGACATGCACCTGGGGATAGGCTCCTCCCACCTCCAAGGACATGCACCTGGGGATAGGCTCCTCCCACTTCCAAAGACATGCACCTGGGGATAGGCTCCTCCCACCTCCAAGGACATGCACCTGGGGATAGGCTCCTCCCACTTCCAAAGACATGCACCTGGGTATAGGCTCCTCCCACCTCCAAGGACATGCACCTGGGCATAGGCTCCTCCCACCTCCAAAGACATGCACCTGGGGATAGGCTCCTCCCACTTCCAAAGACATGCACCTGGGGATAGGCTCCTCCCACCTCCAAGGACATGCACCTGGGGATAGGCTCCTCCCACTTCCAAAGACATGCACCTGGGGATAGGCTCCTCCCACCTCCAAAGACATGCACCTGGGGATAGGCTCCTCCCACCTCCAAGGACATGCACCTGGGGATAGGCTCCTCCTACTTCCAAAGACATGCACCTGGGGATAGGCCCCTCCCACTTCCAAAGACATGCACCTGGGGATAGGCTCCTCCCACTTCCAAAGACATGCACCTGGGGATAGGCTCCTCCCACCTCCAAGGACATGCACCTGGGGATAGGCTCCTCCCACTTCCAAAGACATGCACCTGGGGATAGGCCCTTCCCACCTCCAAAGACATGCACCTGGGGATAGGCTCCTCCCACTTCCAAAGACATGCACCTGGGGATAGGCTCCTCCCACTTCCAAAGACATGCACCTGGGGATAGGCTCCTCCCACCTCCAAAAACATGCACCTGGGGATAGGCTCCTCCCACTTCCAAAGACATGCACCTGGGGATAGGCTCCTCCCACTTCCAAAGACATGCACCTAGGGATAGGCTCCTCCCACTTCCAAAGACATGCACCTGGGGATAGGCTCCTCCCACTTCCAAAGACATGCACCTGGGGATAGGCTCCTCCCACTTCCAAAGACATGCACCTGGGGATAGGTTGATTGGCAACACTAAATGGTCCCTAGTGTGTGAATGTTGTCTATCTGTGTCCGCCTTCCGCCCGATCGTAGCTGACATAGGCACCAGCAACCCCCAAAGGGAATAAGCGGTAGACAATGGATGGATGGGTTTGTAGTATTGTGTCCAAAGTCCAACTTGGCTCGCCATGTGGCGCGAGTGTTCACACACGGCGTCGCTCACGGGCTTGAGGTTCTCACACTCCCGGGCGACGTGTTGAGACAAGAAGACCCTTGAGGATCACAGATGTGGTCTACACCGCGCTCGGTGCCAAGCCCCTAATTACACCACCGGCTGTGTCGCGGGGGCTAATTACTAACAACCGCCGGGTAACTCCGACCAGTGGAGGGATGCCGCTAGATTTATTCTCCGGTCCCACACCCACACATGCAGAACATGCAGAACCCAAACCAACACGTTTATTTTCTTACCCCAGGTTACATTGACTGTTAGCACTTTAGTACTATCTAGTAAAAACACTGCAACATCTTGGACCTCCCACACAAGTCCGACGTGCGGGGGGGGCGGGGGGGGGGTCTTACTCCCATAGATGTGCTGTTTCAACAGCTTGTTCTAATTCCGACATCCCCTGGAGGACAAACAGGGGAAACGGAAACCGTGCGGTCCCACGTTGCTCCGGCGAGGGCCGCCGAGGGGGGAAGAGGGTCAATGCAATTACAGCCTGGGGGGGGGGGGGGGGGGGGGGGGGGCGGAGAAGGGGGTCCCAAACGAAACCCACGCCCTAAAATGTCGTGGAAGTCTTTTCGACTCTCACAGAATTGTCAAATTCTCCAAAAAATGAAGTCCGGATGCGTGCTGGGTTCTTCCCTCAGTGTTAATATTTCGGTATAGCTCGGTTGGTAGAGTGGCCGTGCCAGCAACTTGAGGGTTGCAGGTTCGATTCCCGCTTCCGCCATCCTAGTCACTGCCGTTGTGTCCTTGGGCAAGACACTTTACCCACCTGCTCCCAGTGCCACCCACACTGCTTTAAATGTAACTTAGATATTGGGTTTCGCTATGTAAAGCGCTTTGAGTCACTGGAGAAAAGCGCTATATAAATATAATTCACTTCACTTCACACTTCATGTGTGGTATGTCTTCGGGAACACCAGCCTGTTCTCGTTTGAGTGTCATCTTTTAAAACTGATGGATTAATATTCAAACTTTAGTTCTCGAGCCAGCATTTTTGTAAGTTGTGTCCTTCAAACTAGGGCGATACATCGATATAGTCGATATATCGCGGTATAGGAAATGACTCGCATATTTCCTCGAATTGCCGCCGGATATAGAGTATGCATCTGCATGTTTGTGGCGCAGTGGGAGAGTGGCCGTGCGCAACCCGAGGGTCCCTGGTTCAATCCCCACCTAGTACCAACCTCGTCACGTCCGTTGTGTCCTGAGCAAGACACTTCACCCTTGCTCCTGATGGGTTCTGGTTGGCGCCTTGCATGGCAGCTCCCTCCATCAGTGTGTGAATGTGTGTGTGAATGGGTAAATGTGGAAGTAGTGTCAAAGCGCTTTGAGTACCTTGAAGGTAGAAAAGCGCTATACAAGTACAACCCATTTTTATTCATTCAATTTTTTTCAAATCTGTACTGTGCAGCCACTATCAATCAATCAATCAATCAATGTTTATTTATATAGCCCCAAATCACAAATGTCTCAAAGGACTGCACAAATCATTACGACTACGACATCCTCGGAAGAAGCCACAAAAGGGCAAGGAAAACTCACATCCAGTGGGACGCCAGTGACAATGCTGACTATGAGAAACCTTGGAGAGGACCTCAGATGTGGGCAACCCCCGCCCTCTAGGGAAGTTCAATCCATAGTGGCTCCAACACAGCCGCGAGAGTTCAGTTCAAAGCGGATCCAAGACAGCAGCGAGAGTCCCGTCCACAGGAAACCATCTCAAGCGGAGGCGGATCAGCAGCGTAGAGATGTCCCCAACCGATACAGGCGAGCGGTCCATCCTGGGTCTCGACTCTGGACAGCCAGTACTTCATCCATGGTCATCGGACCGGACCCCCTCCATAAGGGAGGGGGGGGACATAGGAGAAAAAAGAAAAGAAGGGGCAGATCAACTGGTCTAAAAAGGAGGTCTATTTAAAGGCTAGAGTATACAGATGAGTTTTAAGGTGAGACTTAAATGCTTCTACTGAGGTAGCATCTCGAACTGTTACCGGGAGGGCATTCCAGAGTACTGGAGCCCGAACGGAAAACGCTGTATAGCCCGCATGTTTGGGAAACATTTTTGGGGTGGCATAGCTCGGTTGGTAGAGCGGCCGTGCCAGCAACTTGAGGGTTGCAGGTTTGAATCCCGCTTCCGCCATCCTAGTCACTGCCGTTGTGTCCTTAGGCAAGACACTTTACCCACCTGCTCCCGGTGCCACCCACACTGGTTTAAATGTAAAAAAAAAATTGATTTTGGGTTTCACTATGTAAAGCGCTTTGAGTCACTAGAGAAAAAGCGCTATATAAATATAATTCACTTCACTTCACAAAAAAAAACTATTTATTTTAAGTCATATAGAAATTGATCAGAGCTGTTTATCTATTTCATGAAGGAATGTAGCTAATCATAGAAAACTGGCATCCAATGCTAATAAAACATGTATAGATTTGAATCGAGAATCGATTCCATATCGAATCGTTACCACCAAGAATCGAATCAAATAGTGTGGTGCCTAAAGATTAGTGTTAATAGAATATGTGTTACATTATTAGATCATCCATCCATCCATCCATTTTCTACCGCTTATTCCCTTTTGGGGTCGCTGGCGCCTATCTCAGCTACAATTGGGCGGAAGGCGGTGTACACCCTGGACAAGTCACCACCTCATCGCAGGGCCAACACAGATAGACAGACAACATTCACACTCAGATCATATTGAATTAAAATATATACAATTGCTTGCATTACATGGATTTTTGTTGTGTCAAAACGAAAAGAAAAAATACATTTAGATAGAAAAAATAAAAGTACTTTGCTGAGGCATATGATTTCTAGGCTTATGTAGGCCACCTTAAATGATGTGACAGGCCAGACCTGGACCCCAGGACTTGAGTTTGACACTGTAGACAATAAATAGATCCAGTCTGGACTGGACTCTCACACTATTAACTAGATCCACCATGGACTGGACTCTCACTATTATGTTAGATCCACTATGGACTGGACTCTCACTATTATGTTAGATCCACTATGGACTGAACTCTCACACTATTAACTAGATCCACCATGGACTGGACTCTCACTATTATGTTAGATCCACTATGGACTGGACTCTCACTATTATGTTAGATCCACTATGGACTGGACTCTCACACTATTATGTTAGATCCACTATGGACTGGACTCTCACTATTATGTTAGATCCACTATGGACTGGACTCTCTCACTATTATGGTGGATCCACTATGGACTGGACTCTCACTATTATGTTAGATCCACTATGGACTGGACTCTCACTATTATGTTAGATCCACAATAGACTGGACTCTCACTATTATGTTGGATCCACCATGGACTGGACTCTCACTATTATGTTAGATCCACTATGGACTGGACTCTCACTATTATGTTAGATCCACTATGGACTGGACTCTCACACTATTATGTTAGATCCACTATGAACTGGACTCTCTCACTATTATGTTAGATCCACTATGGACTGGACTCTCACACTATTATCTTAGATCCACTATTGACTGGACTCTCAAACTATTATGTTAGATCCACTATGGACTGGACTCTCACTATTATGTTCGATCCACTATGGACTGGACTTTCACTATTATGTTACGTCCACTATGGACTGGACTCTCACTATATTATGTTAGATCCACTACGGACTGGACTCTCGTGATATGTTAGATCCACTATGAACTGGACTCTCTCACTATTATGTTAGATCCACTATGGACTGGACTCTTACTATTATGTTAGATCCACTATGGACTGGACTCTCACTATTATGTTAGATCCACTATGGACTGGACTCTCACTATTATGTTAGATCCACTATGGACTGGACTCTCACTATTATGTTAGATCCACTATGAACTGGACTCTCTCACTATTATGTTACATCCACTATGGACTGGACTCTCACTATTATGTTGGATCCACTATGGACTGGACTCTCACACTATTATGTTAGATCCACTAGGGACTGGACTCTCACTATTATGTTAGATCCACTATGGACTGGACTCTCACACTATTATGTTAGATCCACTAGGGACTGGACTCTCACTATTATGTTAGATCCACTATGGACTGGACTCTCACACTATTATGTTAGATCCACTAGGGACTGGACTCTCACTATTATGTTAGATCCACTATGGACTGGACTCTCACACTATTATGTTAGATCCACTATGGACTGGACTCTCACACAATTATGTTAGATCCACTATGGACTGGGGCAAACTCGTTTCGCAAAATATTATTTTTATTAGCGCATGTCTAGAGTTTCCACAGGGTCAAACTCGTCACGTCACGAGTGACACTTCAACTGTCATCATTTTCAAAATGGAGGAGGCTGATTTCAATAATTTCAAATTACATAAAGGGAAGAAGATTAAGAGCTATTCAGTAGGATTTAAGGTCCA
>NC_084617.1:5246447-5333947 GCF_033978795.1 Nerophis ophidion | reverse complement strand
ATCTATCCTTAATCTTCTCTTCACCGACTCTCTTGTAGTCATTTGGGATGTCTGTTGTGATTTCCCTTTCTGATTCCTGTATTTAGTATCGGTACTAAATATAGGAACTTTTTGACTTAAATTTGCTGTCTTTGTCCTGTGGCCCATTGGCATAATTTCCCTTTGATCTTTAAGGCAAAAAGTTTGGGTACTCCTTATCTCGACTTAAGAACAAAGTGACTGAAGCCAACCCAAGATTGATTAAAATGTGTGTCCCAAGACTTTCACGATAATTTCTTTCCTCAACCTTGGCGTTCCGCATCTATCCTTAATCTTCTCTTCACCGACTCTCTTGTAGTCATTTGGGATATCTGTTGTGATTTCCCTCCCTGGTTCTTGTATTTAGTATCAGTACTAAATACTGATACTTGCCGTCTTTGGCTGGTGGCCCATTGGTATAATTTCACTTTGGCCTTTTGAGGCAAAAAGTTTGGGTACCCCTTATCTCGACTTAAGAACAAAGTGATTGAAGGCAACCCAGGATTGATTAAAATGTGCGTCCCAAGACTTTCACGATAATTTCTTTCCTCAACCTTGGGGTTTGGCATCTATCCTTAATCTTCTCTTCACCGACTCTCTTGTAGTCATTTGGGATGTCTGTTGTGATTTCCCTTCCTGGTTCTTGTATTTAGTATCAGTACTAAATACTGATACTTGCCGTCTTTGGCCGGTGGCCCATTGGCATAATTTCACTTTGACCTTTTGAGGCAAAAAGTTAGGGTACGTCTGATCTAGACTTAAGAACAAAGTGACTGAAGCCAACCCAAGATTGACTTTCACGATAATTTCTTTCCTCAACCTTGGCGTTCCGCATCCATCCTTAATCTTTTCTTCACCGACTCTCTTGTAGTCATTTGGGATGTCTGTTGTAATTTCCCTTCCTGGTTCTTGTATTTAGTATCAGTACTAAATACTGGTACTTGCCGTCTTTGGCCGGTGGCCCATTGGCATAATTTCACTTTGACCTTTTGAGGCAAAAAGTTAGGGTACGTCTGATCTAGACTTAAGAACAAAGTGACTGAAGCCAACCCAAGATTGACTTTCACGATAATTTCTGTCCTCAACCTTGGCGTTTGGCATCTATCCTTAATCTTCTCTTCACCGACTCTCTTGTAGTCATTTGGGATGTCTGTTGTGATTTTCCTTCCTGGTTCTTGTATTTAGTATCAGTACTAAATACTGATACTTACCGTCTTTGGCCCGTGGCCCATTGGCATAATTTCACTTTAACCTTTTGAGGCAAAAAGTTAGGGTACGTCTGATCTAGACTTAAGAACAAAGTGACTGAAGCCAACCCAAGATTGACTTTCACGATAATTTCTGTCCTCAACCTTGGCGTTTGGCATCTATCCTTAATCTTCTCTTCACCGACTCTCTTGTAGTCATTTGGGATGTCTGTTGTGATTTCCCTTTCTGATTCCTGTATTTAGTATCGGTACTAAATATAGGAACTTTTTGACTTAAATTTGCTGTCTTTGTCCTGTGGCCCATTGGCATAATTTCCCTTTGATCTTTAAGGCAAAAAGTTTGGGTACTCCTTATCTCGACTTAAGAACAAAGTGACTGAAGCCAACCCAAGATTGATTAAAATGTGTGTCCCAAGACTTTCACGATAATTTCTTTCCTCAACCTTGGCGTTCCGCATCTATCCTTAATCTTCTCTTCACCGACTCTCTTGTAGTCATTTGGGATGTCTGTTGTGATTTCCCTTCCTGGTTCTTGTATTTAGTATCAGTACTAAATACTGATACTTGCCGTCTTTGGCTGGTGGCCCATTGGTATAATTTCACTTTGGCCTTTTGAGGCAAAAAGTTTGGGTACCCCTTATCTCGACTTAAGAACAAAGTGATTGAAGGCAACCCAGGATTGATTAAAATGTGCGTCCCAAGACTTTCACGATAATTTCTTTCCTCAACCTTGGGGTTTGGCATCTATCCTTAATCTTCTCTTCACCGACTCTCTTGTAGTCATTTGGGATGTCTGTTGTGATTTCCCTTCCTGGTTCTTGTATTTAGTATCAGTACTAAATACTGATACTTGCCGTCTTTGGCCGGTGGCCCATTGGCATAATTTCACTTTGACCTTTTGAGGCAAAAAGTTAGGGTACGTCTGATCTAGACTTAAGAACAAAGTGACTGAAGCCAACCCAAGATTGACTTTCACGATAATTTCTTTCCTCAACCTTGGCGTTCCGCATCCATCCTTAATCTTTTCTTCACCGACTCTCTTGTAGTCATTTGGGTTGTCTGTTGTGATTTCCCTTCCTGATTCCTGTATTCAGTATCGGTACTAAATATTGGAACTTTTTGACTTAAATTTGCTGTCTTTGGCCTATGGCCCATTGGCATAATTTCCCTTTGATCTTTAAGGCAAAACGTTTGGGTACCCCTTATCTCGACTTAAGAACAAAGTGACTGAAGGCAACCCAGGATTGATTAAAATGTGTGTCCCAAGACTTTCATGATAATTTCTGTCCTCAACCTTGGCGTTCCGCATCTATCCTTAATCTTCTCTTCAACGACTCTCTTGTAGTCATTTGGGATGTCTGTTGTGATTTCCCTTCCTGGTTCTTGTATTTAGTATCAGTACTAAATACTGATACTTGCCGACTTTGGCCGGTGGCCCATTGGTATAATTTCACTTTGGCCTTTTGAGGCAAAAAGTTTGGGCACCTCTGATCTAGACTTAAGAACAAAGTGACTGAAGCCAACCCAAGATTTATTAAAATGTGTGTCCCAAGACTTTCACGATATATATATATATTGGCATCTAATATCAGTACTAAATACTGATACTTGCCGTCTTTGGCCGGTGGCCCATTGGTATAATTTCACTTTGGCCTTTTGAGGCAAAAAGTTTGGGCACCTCTGATCTAGACTTAAGAACAAAGTGACTGAAGCCAACCCAGGATTGATTAAAATGTGTGTCCCAAGACTTTCACGATAATTTCTTTCCTCAACCTTGGCGTTCCCCATCTATCTTTAATTTTCTCTTCACCGACTCTCTTGTAGTCATTTGGGATGTCTGTTGTGATTTCCCTTTCTGATTCCTGTATTTAGTATCGGTACTAAATATAGGAACTTTTTGACTTAAATTTGCTGTCTCTGGCCCGTGGCCCATTGGCATAATTTCCCTTTGATCTTTAAGGCAAAAAGTCTGGATACCCCTTATCTCGACTTAAGAACAAAGTGACTGAAGGCAACCCAAGATTGATTAAAATGTGCGTCCCAAGACTTTCACGATAATTTCTTTCCTCAACCTTGGCATTTCGCATCTATCCTTAATATTCTCTTCACCGACTCTCTTGTAGTCATTTGGGATGTCTGTTGTGATTTCCCTTCCTGGTTCTTGTATTTAGTATCAGTACTAAATACTGATACTTGCCGTCTTTGGCCGGTGGCCCATTGGTATAATTTGACTTTGGCCTTTTGAGGCAAACAGTTTGGGCACCTCTGATAGATTCTGTCCTCAACCTTGGCGTTTGGCATCTATCCTTAATCTTCTCTTCACCGACTCTCTTGTAGTCATTTGGGATGTCTGTTGTGATTTCCCTTCCTAATTCCTGTATTTAGTATCGGTACTAAATTTAGGAACTTTTTGACTTAAAATTGCTGTCTTTGGCCTGTGGCCCATTGGCATAATTTCCCTTTGATCTTTAAGGCAAAAAGTTTGGGTACCCCTTATCTCGACTTAAGAACAAAGTGACTGAAGGCAACCCAGGATTGATTAAAATGTGTGTCCCAAGACTTTCACAATAATTTCTTTCCTCAACCTTGGCGTTCCGCATCTATCCTTAATCTTCTCTTCACCGACTCTCTTGTAGTCATTTGGGATGTCTGTTGTGATTTCCCTTCCTGGTTCTTGTATTTAGTATCAGTACTAAGTACTGATACTTGCCGTCTTTGGCCGGTGGCCCATTGGTATAATTTCACTTTGGCCTATTCAGGCAAAAAGTTTGGGCACCTCTGATTTCGACTTAAGAACAAAGTGACTGAAGCCAACCCAAGATTGATTAAAATGTGTGTCCCAAGACTTTCACGATATATATATATATTGGCATCTAGTATCAGTACTAAATACTGATACTTGCCGTCTTTGGCCGGTGGCCCATTGGAATAATTTCACTTTGGCCTTTTGAGGCAAAAAGTTTGGGCACCTCTGATCTAGACTTAAGAACAAAGTGACTGAAGCCAACCCAAGATTGACTTTCACGATAATTTCTGTCCTCAACCTTGGCGTTTGGCATCTATCCTTAATCTTCTCTTCACCGACTCTCTTGTAGTCATTTGGGATGTCTGTTGTGATTTCCCTTTCTGATTCGTGTATTTAGTATCGGTACTAAATATAGGAACTTTTTGACTTAAAATTGCTGTCTTCGGCCGGTCGCCCATTGGCATAATTTCCCTTTGATCTTCAAGGCAAAAAGTTTGGGTACCCCTTATCTCGACTTAAGAACAAAGTGACTGAAGCCAACCCAAGATTGATTAAAATGTGTGTCCCAAGACTTTCACGATAATTTCTTTCCTCAACCTTGGCGTTTGGCATCTATCCTTAATCTTCTCTTCACCGACTCTCTTGTAGTCATTTGGGATGTCTGTTGTGATTTCCCTTCCTGGTTCTTGTATTTAGTATCGGTACTAAATATAGGAACTTTCTGACTTAAAATTGCTGTCTTTGGCCTGTGGCCCATTGGCATAATTTCCCTTTGATCTTTAAGGCAAAAAGTCTGGATACCCCTTATCTCGACTTAAGAACAAAGTGACTGAAGGCAACCCAGGATTGATTAAAATGTGCGTCCCAAAACGTTCACGATCATTTCTGTCCTCAACTTTAGCGTTTGGCATCTATCCTTAATCTTCTCTTCACCGACTCTCTTGTAGTCATTTGGGATATCTGTTGTGATTTCCCTTCCTGGTTCTTGTATTTAGTATCAGTACTAAATACTGATACTTGCCGTCTTTGGCCGGTGGCCCATTGGTATAATTTCACTTTGGTCTTTTGAGGCAAAAAGTTTGGGCACCTCTGATCTCGACTTAAGAACAAAGTGACTGAAGCCAACCCAAGATTGATTAAAATGTGTGTCCCAAGACTTTCACGATAATTTCTTTCCTCAACCTTGGCGTTCCGCATCCATCCTTGACTCCAAATGACTCTCTTGTAGTCATTTGGGATGTCTGTTGTGATTTTCCTTCCTGATTCCTGTATTTAGTATCGGGACTAAATATAGGAACGTTTTGACTTAAATTTCCTGTCTTTGGCCCGTGGCCCATTGGAATAATTTCCCTTTGATCTTTAAGGCAAAAAGTTTGGGTACCCCTTATCTCGACTTAAGAACAAAGTGACTGAAGGCATCCCAGGATTGATTAAAATGTGTGTCCCAAGACTTTCACGATAATTTCTGTCCTCAACCTTGGCGTTCCGCATCTATCCTTAATATTCTTTTCACCGACTCTCTTGTAGTCATTTGGGATGTCTGTTGTGATTTCCCTTCCTGATTCCTGTATTTAGAATCTGTACTAAATATAGGAACTTTTTGACTTAAATTTGCTGTCTTTAGCCTGTGGCCCATTGGCATAATTTCCCTTTGATCTTTAAGGCAAAAAGTTTGCGTACCCCTTATCTCTACTTAAGAACAAAGTGACTGAAGCCAACCCAGGATTGATTAAAATGTGCGTCCCAAAACTTTCACGATCATTTCTGTCCTCAACTTTAGCGTTTGGCATCTATCCTTAATCTTCTCTTCACCGACTCTCTTGTAGTCATTTGGGATGTCTGTTGTGATTTCCCTTCCTGGTTCTTGTATTTAGTATCAGTACTAAGTACTGATACTTGCCGTCGTTGGCCGGTGGCCCATTGGTATAATTTCACTTTGACCTTTTGAGGCAAAAAGTTTGGGTACGTCTGATCTAGACTTAAGAACAAAGTGACTGAAGCCAACCCAAGATTGACTTTCACGATAATTTCTGTCCTCAACCTTGGCGTTTCGCATCTATCCTTAATCTTCTCTTCACCGACTCTCTTGTAGTCATTTGGGATGTCTGTTGTGATTTCCCTTCCTGATTCCTGTATTTAGTATCGGTACTAAATATAGGAACTTTTTTACTTAAAATTGCTGTCTTCGGCCCGTGGCCCATTGGCATAATTTCCCTTTGATCTTGAAAAGTTTGGGTACCCCTTATCTCGACTTAAGAACAAAGTGACTGAAGGCAACCCAGGATTGATTCAAATGTGTGTCCCAAGACTAAATCCGTGGAGGAAGGACAAGTTGATTTCTGTCCTCAACCTTGGACGTTTGGCATCCATCCTTATCAGGCAGTAATGAAGGCCTTCTCCAAATATCTATCACCTCCAGCAGGCGCACATACCAGAGGTGGCACCATGGGAAACGTTCATGACATTGTTCTCAGAGGACACAGAGAAATAAGCAAAGAGAGGCAGGGGTAGGGGGGGGTGGAAGTAGAGACAAATCATTGCCGCGGTCTGTTTCAAACCCCAAGAAAGAGGAAAAGAGTGGCGCCTTGTGCACAGTCGACACATGAGCCACCGCTCTCTCTAGCCTTTGTGGTGCTTGAAGTGGGGCCCCCGTGTGTGGTCCCCCACTTTCCTCTCACTCAGATGAGCACCGTGCAAAGACGCAGAGGTTCAATAAACGATGGCTTATTTGATCACACGAGCCTGCCAGAGCTGCCTTTTGTCTTAGCGTGGAAGCCGCTGCCTTTTTCTTGCGCAGTTCTATCCGCACAAACCCGAGGGAGACGAACAGATCCCTGAAACACAAAGTATGACCTCAGCCGTTACCGTGGCGAATGCGAACCTCTGACTTTATTCCTAGCGCTCAAACAGCTGCAGCAGGCGCTTGTGCAATATGCGGGCGAAGGACGACTGATTGCTCCACATGGTCCTCATCACTCAGACCCTGACTCGGTCCTTGTGTCGGCCGGCCGTTGTCCGGGAGACACTGGCGGTGGACGCGGTCTCCGGGGTCTTGCAAAACACGGAGAAAGTCCGTGAACGTACAAACCCTGTTTCTATAAGAGTCGGGAAATTGTGTTAGATGTAAATATAAACGGATTTGCAAATCATTTTCAACCCATATTCAATCAAATGCACTACAAAGACAACATATTTGATGTTCAAACTCATCAATAAACTAAATTTTTTTGGGCAAATAATAATTAACCTAGAATTTCATGGCTGCAACAAGTGCCAAAGTAGTTGGGAAAGGGCATGTTCACCACTGTGTTACATCACCTTTTCTTTTAACACATGATCTCAGGCCCAGCAAAGCCGGCGGCGTTTCTGGGTGTTGTTGATAAATGGGTTTTGCTTTGCATAGCAGAGTTTTAACTTGCACTTAAAGATGTAGCAACCAACTGTTGTTACTGACAGTGGTTTTATGAAGTGTTCCTGAGCCTATGTGGTGATATCCTTTACACATCCGCTTTGGACTGGACTCTCGCGACTGTGTTGGATCCATTATGGATTGAACTTTCACAGTATCATGTTAGACCCGCTCGACATCCATTGCTTTCGTCCTCTCCAAGGTTCTCATAGTCATCATTGTCACCGACGTCCCACTGGGTGTGAGTTTTCCTTGCCCTTATGTGGGCCTACCGAGGATGTGGTAGTGGTTTGTGTTGTAGTTTGTGCAGCCCTTTGAGACACTAGTGATTTAGGACTATATACAGTAAGTAAACATTGATTGATTGACTGATGTTCACCACTGTGTTACATCACCTTTTCTTTTAACACGTGATCACAGGCCCAGCGAAGCCGGCGGCGTTCCTGGGTGTTGTTGATAAATGGGTTTTGCTTTGCATAGCAGAGTTTTAACTTGCACTTACAGATGTAGCAACCAACTGTTGTTACTGACAGTGGTTTTATGAAGTGTTCCTGAGCCCATGTGGTGATATCCTTTACACACTGGCTCCGCTTTGGACTGGACTCTCGCGACTGTGTTGGATCCATTATGGATTGAACTTTCACAGTATCATATTAGACCCGCTCGACATCCATTGCTTTCGTCCTCTCCAAGGTTCTCATAGTCATCATTGTCACCGACGTCCCACCGGGTGTGAGTTTTTCCTTGCCCTTATGTGGGCCTACCGAGGATGTCGTAGTGGTTTGTGCAGCCCTTTGAGACACTAGTGATTTAGGGCTATATAAGTAAATATTGATTGATTGATTGATGTTCACCACTGTGTTACATCACCCTTTCTTTTAACACATGATCTCAGGCCCAGCGTAGCCGGCGGCGTTTCTGGGTGTTGTTGATAAATGGGTTTTGCTTTGCATAGCAGAGTTTTAACTTGCACTTACAGATGTAGCAACCAATTGTTGTTACTGACAGTGGTTTTATGAAGTGTTCCTGAGCCTATGTGGTGATATCCTTTACACATCCACTTTGGACTGGACTCTCGCGACTGTGTCGGATCCATTATGGATTGAACTTTCACAGTATCATGTTAGACCCGCTCGACATCCATTGCTTTCGTCCTCTCCAAGGTTCTCATAGTCATCATTGTCACCTAGATCCCACTGGGTGTGAGTTTTCCTTGCCCTTATGTGGGCCTACCGAGGATGTCGTTGTGGTTTGTGTTGTAGTTTGTGCAGCCCTTTGAGACACTAGTGATTTAGGACTATATACAGTAAGTAAACATTGATTGATTGACTGATGTTCACCACTGTGTTACATCACCTTTTCTTTTAACAACACATGATCTCGGGCCCAGCGAAGCCGGCGGCGTTCCTGGGTGTTGTTGATAAATGGGTTTTGCTTTGCATAGCAGAGTTTTAACTTGCACTTACAGATGTAGCAACCAACTGTTGTTACTGACAGTGGTTTTATGAAGGGTTCCTGAGCTTATGTGGTGATATCCTTTACACACTGGCTCCACTGTGAACGGGACTCTCGCAACTGTTGGATCCATTATGTATTGAACTTTCACAGTATCATGTTAGACCCGCTCGACATCCATTGCTTTCCTCCTCTCCAAGGTTCTCATAGTCATCAATGTCACCGACGTCCCACTGGGTGTGAGTTTTCCTTGCCCTTATGTGGGCCTACCGAGGATGTCGTAGTGGTTCTTGCAGCCCTTTGAGACACTAGTGATTTAGGGCTATATAAGTAAACATTGATTGATTGATTGATGTTCACCACTGTGTTACATCACCTTTTGTTTTAACACATGATCTCGGGCCCAGCGAAGCCGGCGGCGTTCCTGGGTGTTGTTGATAAATGGGTTTTGCTTTGCATAGCAGAGTTTTAACTTGCACTTACAGATGTAGCAACCAACTGTTGTTACTGACAGTGGTTTTATGAAGTGTTCCTGTGCCTATGTGGTGATATCCTTTACACACTGGGTCCACTGTGAACGGGACTCTCGCGACTGTGTTGGATCCATTGTGGATTGAACTTTCACAGTATCATGTTAGACCCGCTCGACATCCATTGCTTTCCTCCTCTCCGAGGTTCTCATAGTCATCATTGTCACCGACGTCCCACTGGGTGTGAGTTTTCCTTGCCCTTATGTGGGCCTACCGAGGATGTCGTAGTGGTTTGTCTTGTGGTGTGTGCAGCCCTTTGAGACACTAGTGATTTAGGGCTATATAAGTAAACATTGATTGATGTTCACCACTGTGTTACATCACCTTTTCTTTTAACAACACTTGATCTCAGGCCCAGCGAAGCCGGTGGCGTTTCTGGGTGTTGTTGATAAATGGGTTTTGCTTTGCATAGCAGAGTTTTAACTTGCACTTACAGATGTAGCAACCAACTGTTGTTACTGACAGTGGTTTTATGAAGTGTTCCTGAGCCTATGTGGTGATATCCTTTACACACTGGCTCCGCTTTGGACTGGACTCTCGCGACTGTGTTGGATCCACTATGGATTGAACTTTCACAGTATCATGTTAGACCCGCTCGACATCCATTGCTTTCGTCCTCTCCAAGGTTCTCATAGTCATCATTGTCACCGACGTCCCACTGGGTGTGAGTTTTCCTTGCCCTTATGTGGGCCTACCGAGGATGTCGTTGTGGTTTGTGTTGTGGTTTGTGCAGTCCTTTGAGACACTAGTGATTTAGGACTATATACAGTAAGTAAACATTGATTGATTGATTGATGTTCACCACTGTGTTACATCACCTTTTCTTTTAACAACACATGATCTCGGGCCCAGCGAAGCCGGCGGCGTTTCTGGGTGTTGTTGATAAATGGGTTTTGCTTTGCATAGCAGAGTTTTAACTTGCACTTACAGATGTAGCGACCAACTGTTGTTACTGACAGTGGTTTTATGAAGTGTTCCTGAGCCCATGTGGTGATACCCTTTACACACTGATGTCGGTTTTTGATGCAGGGATCCGTAATATCATCGCCTACGTGCAGAGATTTCTCCAGATTCTCAGAAATTTTTGATGATTTTACGGACCGTAGATGGTAAAATCCCTAAATTCCTTGCAATAGCTCGTTGAGAAATGTTCTAAAACTGTTCGAGAATTTGCCTATAAAGGGGTGTACCTCGCCCCATCCTTGTTTGTGAAAGACTGAGCATTTTTTGGGAAGCTGTTTTTATACCCAACCATGGCACCCACCTTTTCCCAATTAGCCTGCACACCTGTGGGATGTTGCTAATAAGTGTTTGATGAGCATTCCTCAACTTTATCAGTGTTTATTGCAAAAAAGGTGGCAAAACAACGTGTTGCTGGCATCAAATTGTAAAGTTGATGATTATTTGCAAACTAAAAAGTTTGAGTTTGAACATCAAATATGTTTATTGAGTGTTGTTAAAAGAAAAGGTGATGTAACACAGTGGTGAACATGCCCTTTCCCAACTACTTTGTCACGTGTTGCAGCCATGAAATTCTAAGTTATTATTTGCAAAAAAATAAAGTTTAGCAGTTTGAACATCAAATATGTTGTCTTTGTAGCATATTCAACTGAATATGGGTTGAAAAGGATTTGCAAATCATTGTATTCTGTTTATATTTACATCGAACACAATTTCCCAACCCAAATGAACAATTTGTGCTATTCAGCTTTTACGCAGTTGATTCCGATGCACGAACGTCGATTTTGGCAAAATGCTGCAACACGCCTGCCAAGCTGCGAGTTGGTAATGTAAAAAAAAAAAAAAAAAAACACTGTACACCATCTGCTTATCTTCCCGATCTACAAAACCCCAAACCAGTGAAAATGTAACGTTGTGTAAATCGCAAATATAAACAGAATACAATGATTTGTTAATCCTTTTCAACCCATATTCAGTTGAATATGCTACAAAGACAACATATTTGATGTTCAAACTGCGAAACTTTGGTTATTTTTTGCAAATATTAGCTCATTTGGAATTTGATGCCTGCAACGTGTTTCAAAAAATTTGGCACAAGTGGCAAAAAAGACTGAGAAAGTTGAGGAATGCTCATCAAGCGCTTATTTGGAACATCCCACAGGTGTGCAGGCTAATTGGGAACAGGTGGGTGCCATGATTGGGTGTAAAAGCAGCTTCCATGAAATGATCAGTCAGCAAATTGTTTAAAAACAACAATGAGAAATAACCCCCCCGAGGGCAACTGGTGCAATGGACGTCGAGTGGATCTAGCATAATATTATTATAGTCCAGTCCATAGTGGATCTAACATAATAGTGAGAGTGCAGTCCATAGTGGATCTAACATAATAGTGAGAGTCCAGTCCATAGTTGATCTAACATAATAGTGAGAGTCCAGTCCATAGTTGATCTAACATAATAGTGAGAGTCCAGTCCATAGTGGATCTAACATAATAGTGAGAGTCGAGTCCATAGTGGATCTAACATAATAGTGAGAGTCGAGTCCATAGTGGATCTAACATAATAGTGAGAGTCCGGTCCATAGTGGATCTAACATAATAGTGAGAGTCCAGTCCATAGTGGATCTAACATAATAGTGAGAGTCCAGTCCATAGTGGATCTAACATAATAGTGAGAGTCCAGTCCATAGTGGATCTAACATAATAGTGTGAGAGTCCAGTCTATAATGGATCTAACATATTATTGTGAGAGTCTAGTCCATAGTAGATCTAACATAATAGTGTGAGAGTCCAGTCCATAGTGGATCCAACATAATAGTAAAAGTCCAGTCCATAGTGGATCTAACATAATAGTGTGAGAGTCCAGTCCATAGTGGATCCAACATAATAGTGAGAGTCCAGTCCATAGTGGATCTAACATAATAGTGAGAGTCCAGTCCATAGTGGATCTAACATAATAGTGAGAGTCCATAGTGGATCTAACATAATAGTGTGAGAGTCCAGTCCATAGTGGATCTAACATAATAGTGTGAGAGTCCAGTCCATAGTGGATCTAACATAATAGTGTGAGAGTCCAGTCCATAGTTGATCTGTTCGAAATAAACTCAAACTCAACTCAACTCAACGTAATAGTAAGAGTCCAGTCCATAGTGGATCTAACATAATAGTGTGAGAGTCCAGTCTATAATGGATCTAACATATTATTGTGAGAGTCTAGTCCATAGTAGATCTAACATAATAGTGTGAGAGTCCAGTCCATAGTGGATCTAACATAATAGTGTGAGAGTCCAGTCCATAGTGGATCTAACATAATAGTGAGAGTCCAGTCCATAGTGGATCTAACATAATAGTGTGAGAGTCCAGTCTATAATGGATCTAACATATTATTGTGAGAGTCTAGTCCATAGTAGATCTAACATAATAGTGTGAGAGTCCAGTCCATAGTGGATCTAACATAATAGTGTGAGAGTCCAGTCCATAGTGGATCTAACATAATAGTGAGAGTCCAGTCCATAGTGGATCTAACATAATAGTGTGAGAGTCCAGTCTATAATGGATCTAACATATTATTGTGAGAGTCTAGTCCATAGTAGATCTAACATAATAGTGTGAGAGTCCAGTCCATAGTGGATCCAACATAATAGTAAAAGTCCAGTCCATAGTGGATCTAACATAATAGTGTGAGAGTCCAGTCCATAGTGGATCCAACATAATAGTGAGAGTCCAGTCCATAGTGGATCTAACATAATAGTGAGAGTCCAGTCCATAGTGGATCCAACATAATAGTGAGAGTCCAGTCCATAGTGGATCCAACATAATAGTGAGAGTCCAGTCCATAGTGGATCTAACATAATAGTGTGAGAGTCCAGTCCATAGTGCATCTAACATAATAGTGTGAGAGTCCAGTCCATAGTGGGTCGAACATATTTTACTGTACAAGGTCTGCTGTCACCAGCATTCCGATTGCTCGGATGTTTTCATATATTCCTGTTTAGATGACTCATAATCATTGCGAAGAAAAAAGGAGTATACAACCAAATTGGTTGAGTTTTTCCCTGCCCTGATGTCGTTGTGGCTTGTGCGGCCCTTTGAGACACTTGTGATTTAGGGCTATATAATTAAACATTGATTGATCGATTGATTGATTAAAGTGTCTATTGTATTTAAAGGCCTACTGAAACCTACTACTAGCGACCACGCAGTCTGATAGTTTATACATCAATGATGAAATATTAACATTGCAACACATGACAATACGGCCGCTTTAGTTAACTAAATTGCAATTTTAAATTTCGTGCCGAAATATCCTGCTAAAACGTCGCGTCACACATTGTAGAGGACATTTTGTTCCAGAACCGTTCCCAGCTATAAGTCGTCTGTTTTCATCGCATAATTCCACAGTATCTTGCCGATTGTATTGTACCATATGTCCCGGCAAGAAATCTGCGTTCAAAGGACTCCGGCTTATTAGTGATTCCCAAAGCCCAAAAAAAGTCTGCGGGCTATAGAGCGTTTTCATTTCGGGCTCCAGTACTCTGGAATGCCCTCCCGGTAACAGTTCGAGATGCTACCTCAGTAGAAGCATTTAAGTCTCACCTTAAAACTCACTTGTATACTCTAGCCTTTAAATAGACTCCATTTTTAGACCAGTTGATCTGCCGTTTCTTTTCTTTTTCTTCTATGTCCCACTCTCCCTTGTGGAGGGGGTCCGGTCCGATCCGGTGGCCATGTACTGCTCGCCTGTGTATCGGCTGGGGACATCTCTGCGCTGCTGATCCGCCTCCGCTTGGGATGGTTTCCTGCTGGCTCCGCTGTGAACGGGACTCTCGCTGCTGTGTTGGATCCGCTTTGGACTGGACTCTCGCGACTGTGTTGGATCCATTATGGATTGAACTTTCACAGTATCATGTTAGACCCGCTCGACATCCATTGCTTTCCTCCTCTCCAAGGTTCTCATAGTCATCATTGTCACCGACGTCCCACTGGGTGTGAGTTTTCCTTGCCCTTATGTGGGCCTACCGAGGATGTCGTAGTGGTTTGTGCAGCCCTTTGAGACACTAGTGATTTAGGGCTATATAAGTAAACATTGATTGATTGATTGATTGATTGATTGATTCTGGACATCTGTGTTGCTGAATCTTTTGCAATTTGTTCAATGAATAATGGAGACATCAAAGAAGAAAGCTGTAGGTGGGAAGCGGTGTATTGCGGCCGCCTTTAGCAACACAAACACAGCCGGTGTTTCATTGTTTACATTCCCGAAATATGACGGTGAAGCTTTACTATGGAACAGAGCGGTCAAGCGAACACGGTTGGATTGGATCACACACACACACACACACAAAGTACAGTGTTTTATGCAGCGATGGTGTTTGAAGAGGGTCCCTTGCGAAGGGCAGAGATGGGCATTGCCACCACCCGTCGACTGGTGCTGAAGAAATGCCCGGGGCCGACCTTTAGGTTGTACAGTTACAATCATATAATCTCACTAAAACACTAGCAACTAGGGATGCACTAAAATGAAAATTGGTGGCCGAAGCCGAATAAAATTTAAACGCTTGGGCGAATACCGAATAATGAATGCAGTTTTTCACCATTTTTTTTATATTCCATAAATAGCCTAGAATAAATATTTAGACATGTTTTTCAAATAAAGTAATTTTTTATTGAATATTGACATTTTTTTTTTAATATTCCAGTAGCCTTTGCTTTTCAAAAAAAGCACAACGTTTTTCATTTATATTAGGCCTTCAAACAAAACATGCATTCCAAAAAAATTAATAAAGTGCATTAAAGTGGATAAACCCACAACAAATGAATTATTGTCCTTTTGGCAAAAGTCTGCTTAGCCACAGTAGATATGCTAATAATGTAAACAGAAGGCTCAAGTAAATCTCAATTATGTGTGTGCTTGTAACCTCATACACTTATACAGGTACACAACATTGTAACCTCATACACTTATACAGGTACACAACATTGTAACCTCATACACTTATACAGGTACACAACATTGTAACCTCATACACTTATACAGGTACACAACATTGTAACCTCATACACTTATACAGGTACACAACATTGTAACCTCATACACTTATACAGGTACACAACATTGTAACCTCATACACTTATACAGGTACACAACATTGTAACCTCATACACTTATACAGGTACACAACATTGTAACCTCATACACTTATACAGGTACACAACATTGTAACCTCATACACTTATACAGGTACACAACATTGTAACCTCATACACTTATACAGGTACACAACATTGTAACCTCATACACTTATACAGGTACACAACATTGTAACCTCATACACTTATACAGGTACACAACATTGTAACCTCATACACTTATACAGGTACACAACATTGTAACCTCATACACTTATACAGGTACACAACATTGTAACCTCATACACTTATACAGGTACACAACATTGTAACCTCATACACTTATACAGGTACACAACATTGTAACCTCATACACTTATACAGGTACACAACATTGTAACCTCATACACTTATACAGGTACACAACATTGTAACCTCACACACTTATACAAGTACACAACATTGTAACCTCATACACTTATACAGGTACACAACATTGTAACCTCATACACTTATACAGGTACACAACATCGTAACCTCATACACTTATACAGGTACACAACATTGTAACCTCATACTCTTATACAGGTACACAACATTGTAACCTCATACACTTATACAGGTACACAACATTGTAACCTCATACACTTATACAGGTACACAACATTGTAACCTCATACACTTATACAGGTACACAACATTGTAACCTCATACACTTATACAGGTACACAACATTGTAACCTCATACACTTATACAGGTACACAACATTGTAACCTCATACACTTATACAGGTACACAACATTGTAACCTCATACACTTATACAGGTACACAACATTGTAACCTCATACACTTATACAGGTACACAACATTGTAACCTCATACACTTATACAGGTACACAACATTGTAACCTCATACACTTATACAGGTACACAACATTGTAACCTCATACACTTATACAGGTACACAACATTGTAACCTCATACACTTATACAGGTACACAACATTGTAACCTCATACACTTATACAGGTACACAACATTGTAACCTCATACACTTATACAGGTACACAACATTGTAACCTCATACACTTATACAGGTACACAACATTGTAACCTCATACACTTATACAGGTACACAACATAGTAACCTCATACACTTATACAGGTACACAACATTGTAACCTCATACACTTATACAGGTACACAACATTGTAACCTCATACACTTATACAGGTACACAACATTGTAACCTCATACACTTATACAGGTACACAACATTGTAACCTCATACACTTATACAGGTACACAACATTGTAACCTCATACACTTATACAGGTACACAACATTGTAACCTCATACACTTATACAGGTACACAACATTGTAACCTCATACACTTATACAGGTACACAACATTGTAACCTCATACACTTATACAGGTACACAACATTGTAACCTCATACACTTATACAGGTACACAACATTGTAACCTCATACACTTATACAGGTACACAACATTGTAACCTCATACACTTATACAGGTAGACAACATTGTAACCTCATACACTTATACAGGTACACAACATTGTAACCTCATACACTTATACAGGTACACAACATTGTAACCTCATACACTTATACAGGTACACAACATTGTAACCTCATACACTTATACAGGTACACAACATTGTAACCTCATACACTTATACAGGTACACAACATTGTAACCTCATACACTTATACAGGTACACAACATTGTAACCTCATACACTTATACAGGTACACAACATTGTAACCTCATACACTTATACAGGTACACAACATTGTAACCTCATACACTTATACAGGTACACAACATTGTAACCTCATACACTTATACAGGTACACAACATTGTAACCTCATACACTTATACAGGTACACAACATTGTAACCTCATACACTTATACAGGTACACAACATTGTAACCTCATACACTTATACAGGTACACAACATTGTAACCTCATACACTTATACAGGTACACAACATTGTAACCTCATACACTTATACAGGTACACAACATTGTAACCTCATACACTTATACAGGTACACAACATTGTAACCTCATACACTTATACAGGTACACAACATTGTAACCTCATACACTTATACAGGTACACAACATTGTAACCTCATACACTTATACAGGTACACAACATTGTAACCTCATACACTTATACAGGTACACAACATTGTAACCTCATACACTTATACAGGTACACAACATTGTAACCTCATACACTTATACAGGT
This sequence comes from Nerophis ophidion, assembly GCF_033978795.1. Taxonomy (NCBI): domain Eukaryota; kingdom Metazoa; phylum Chordata; class Actinopteri; order Syngnathiformes; family Syngnathidae; genus Nerophis; species Nerophis ophidion. Next base: position 5,316,203 of record NC_084617.1, on the reverse strand, counting down.
ACACAACATTGTAACCTCATACACTTATACAGGTACACAACATTGTAACCTCATACACTTATACAGGTACACAACATTGCAACCTCATACACTTATACAGGTACACAACATTGTAACCTCATACACTTATACAGGTACACAACATTGTAACCTCACACACTTATACAAGTACACAACATTGTAACCTCATACACTTATACAGGTACACAACATTGTAACCTCATACACTTATACAGGTACACAACATTGTAACCTCATACACTTATACAGGTACACAACATTGTAACCTCATACACTTATACAGGTACACAACATTGTAACCTCATACACTTATACAGGTACACAACATTGTAACCTCATACACTTATACAGGTACACAACATTGTGACCTCATACACTTATACAGGTACACAACATTGTAACCTCATACACTTATACAGGTACACAACATTGTAACCTCATACACTTATACAGGTACACAACATTGTAACCTCATACACTTATACAGGTACACAACATTGTAACCTCATACACTTATACAGGTACACAACATTGTAACCTCATACACTTATACAGGTACACAACATTGTAACCTCATACACTTATACAGGTACACAACATTGTAACCTCATACACTTATACAGGTACACAACATATCCCAACGTCACCGCGTCAAAAAATTGCGTCACACGCCACTATTCGGCCTTGTTTTTAACTTATTCCACCGAAGGCCGAATGTAGCTTTTTTTGCCATATTCGGCCGAATATATTCGGTTACCGATTAATCGGTGCATCCCTACCAGCAACACAATAGAAAGATAAGGGATTTTTCCAGAATTATCCTAGTAAATTTGTCTTTGATTGATTGATTGATTGATTGATACTTTTATTAGTAGATTGCACAGTACAGTACATATTCCGTACAATTGACCACTAAATGGTAACACCCGAATAAGTTTTTCAACTTGTTTAAGTCGGGGTCCACGTTAATCAATTCCTGGTCTAATAACATCTTAATCGCTCCAACTGTATAGACTTTTTTTTTTTCCCTCTAGTCCTTCACTCTCACTTTCCTCATCCAGAAGTGAAGTGAAGTGAAGTGAATTATATTTATATAGCGCTTTTCTCTAGTGACTCAAAGCGCTTTACATAGTGAAAGCCAATATCTAAGTTACATTTAAACCAGTGTGGGTGGCACTGGGAGCAGGTGGGTCAAGTGTCTTGCCCAAGGACACAACGGCAGTGACTAGGATGGCGGAAGCGGGAATCGAACCTGCAACCCCCAAGTTACTGACACGGCCGCTCTACCAGCCGAGCTATGCCGCCCCGGTGTTACAGATGTTCTTCTGAATGAAGGCATGACGTTCAACCTGAGCGATGAAGACAGAAGTCTTGCCAGGCAGCAGCAGGACTTGCAGTAAAAACATCTGCATGTTTGTGGGCAACAATGGCCACTGGAGGAGAAGGCTTCTCCAGCTTGAACTCAGAAAACTGTTAAAAAGTTGTCTTACAGGACGTCCAAGCTCAAGACAAGATAGGACAGCTTTATAACAAGTCAAAAGAGATGTCTTTAACCGACCTACCTAGAAGGAGCCAGAGAAACCTTCATTCAACTTCAAAAAGCACAGTGAGAGTCCATGTAATCTTTCATCCTCGCTCAAATTAATGGGGGAATTGTCGCTTTCTCGGTCTGAATCGCCCTTGCTGCTGGTGGCCATGATTGTAAACAATGTTCAGATGTGAGGAGCTCCACAACCCGTGACGTCACACACACATCGTCTGCTACTTCCGGTACAGGCAAGGCTTTTTTTATTAGCAACCAAAAGTTACAAACTTTATCGTCGATGTTCTCTACTAAATCCTTTTAGCAAAAATATGGCAATATGGCAAAATGATGAAGTATGACACATAGAATGGAGCTGATATCCCCGTTTAAATAAGAACATCTCATTTAAGGAGCCAGTCCAAGATCCTGAGATCAGGAGAGGTGGTTTCCAAGCATGTCAGGGGGTTCACCTTAAGGGACCCTTTTGTGTTTCTTCAAACCTCATTCGGGCACCATGCTGTTTAAAGAAAGTATTGCCTCAAGTCTGCTTCTGGACCCTGGCAATGATTGGAAAGCCTGCAGCTGAGCAACAGACCTTAATGAAATAGTTTGTGGAGTCCATCTTTCTAAAGTCCAGCGTTCGGAGGAAACTCTAAACCGAGCCTTCGGATCAGGTGCAACCCCTTGTTTTTTTTTTAATTTTATTTCCCACAGTTGGGACTGTGGAGAGCCAGATATCTGACACTAATCACTCATTAGACGTGTAATGCCATTGTGCGCCAGGCGGGGAAGAGGAACAGGGACAGCTGCTGGTGCCGGGTCCAACTTTCAGATCCGAGGAACGCGTGAACTTCCCCGGAAGACGGGAGCTTGTTTTTCTCCCCCCCCCCCCCTTTGTCATTCTGAGTTTTTCCTTGTTTTTTGTTTGCTAAAGATAAAGTGATTATAAAGCAGGGGTGTCCAAACTTTTTCCACTTAGGGCCGCAGACTGAAAATTCAAAGCAAGACCATTTTGATGTGTTTTATTAAAAAAAAAAACAATACTATATATGTATAAAAAATATACATTTTGGTCCAAAAAATATGAAAAATGTGTCATTATTCAGTATTATTACTCTTATTATTATTCACATTTTAAATCTCTACATCAGGGGTCACCAACCTTTTTGAAAGCAAGGGCTACCAGTTTGATACACACTTAAATACATTGCCAGAAATAGCCAATTTGCTCAATTTACCTTTAATAAATAAATCTATATATATATAAAAAAAATGGGTATTTTTGTCCGTCATTCCGTCGTACATTTTTTTCCTTTTACTGAAGGTTTTTTGTAGAGAATAAATGATGAAAAAAACACTTAATTGAACGGTTTAAAAGAGGAGAAAACACACAAAAAATGAAAATAAAATTTTGAAACATAGTTTATCCTCAATTTCGACTCTTTAAAATTCAAAATTTAACCGAAAAAAAATGAATAGAAAAACTAGCTAATTCGAATCTTTTTAAAAAAAAATAAAAAAAGAATTTATGGAACATTATTAGTAATTTTTCCTGATTAAGATTAATTTTAGAATTTTGATGACATGTTTTAAATAGGTTGAAATCCAACCTGCACTTTGTTAGAATATATAACAAATTGGACCAAGCTATATTTCTAACAAAGACAAATCATTATTTTTGCTAGATTTTCCAGAACAAAAATTTTAAAAGAAATTCAAAGACTTTGAAATAAGATTTAAATTAGATTCTAAAGATTTTCTAGATTTGCCTGAGTAATTTTTTTGAATTTTAATCATAATAAGTTTGAAGAAATATTTCACAAATATTCTTCGTCGAAAAAACAGAAGCTGAAATGAAGAATTAAATTAAAATGTATTTATTATTTTTTACAATAATAATAAAAAAAAATACTTGAACATTTATTTAAATTGTCAGGAAAGAAGAGGAAGGAATTTAAAAAGTAAAAAGGTATATGTGTTTAAAAATCCTAAAATCTTTTTTAAGGTTGCATTTTTTATCCAAAATTGTCTTTCTGAAAGTTATAAGAAGCAAAGTAAAAAAAATAAATGAATTTATTTAAACAAGTGAAGACCAAGTCTTTAAAATATTTTCTTGGATTTTCAAATTCTATTTGAGTTTTGTCTCTCTTAGAATTAAAAATGCCGAGCAAAGCGAGACCAGCTTCTTAGTAAATAAATACAATTTTAAAAAATAGAGGCAGCTCACTGGTAAGTGCTGCTATTTGAGTTTTTTTTTAGAACAGGCCAGCGGGCGACTCATCTGGTCCTTACGGGCGACCTGGTGACCCCTGGTCAAAATCAATATTAGTGTGTGAATTAGTGAATTATATTTATATAGCGCTTTTCTCTAGTGACTCAAAGCGCTTTACATAGTGAAACCCAATATCTAAGTTCCATTTAAACCAGTGTGGGTGGCACTGGGAGCAGGTGGGTAAAGTGTCTTGCCCAAGGACACAACGGCAGTGACTAGGATGGCGGAAGCGGGAATCGAACCTGCAACCCTCAAGTTGCTGGCACGGCCGCTCTACCAACCGAGCTCTGCCGCCCCTTTCTGTCAATAGAATGATTTTAAAGATTAAAGTTATGTGCTATTTTTGTCACAAAAAAAACATTTTTTTATGGAAAAATCACAAAATAGGCAATATTTTCATCCCAATTTTTTTTTAAGTGGAATATTTGATATTATATAATATCTGGAGCATTAAAAAGGTCAATAACTCATAACACTATTGATTTTAATTATTATTATTTATTATTTTTTTTTTTTAACAATGACACTTAAATGATTGAGGATCCAAAAGTACTCATTAAAGACTTAGAAAATAACTTATACATTTTTTTTTATTGTTTACTTTTAACACAATAATCTCGAGATCAACTTCAGATCTATCCGTCAATTATAAGTTTTATTGTTGTTTATTTTTTTGTTTGTTCATTTTAGGCCCTTCTTTAAAAAAAACAAAAAAACAGCTCAGTTTTTTATATGGCAAACTCAAAATATGTAACTTTTACCTCAAAAAATATCTCAAAGTGGAAAATTTTAAGTGACGTAATTGATAGGTCAATAATTCATAATGACGTTGATTTTGATTCATTATTATTTTTTTAAAGAAAGAAACAGCCTGGATGCCAGCTTTGTGTTATTAGAGTCAACATTGCAACATTTTCTTGTTACATTTCACCCGTTTGCTCTTTTTTGTCACTTTTTCCGCTTTAAAAATGTTTCAATCGTATTTTTTAAAATGTGCCGTTAAAAAATGGCCCCCGGGCCGCACTTTGGAGACCCCTGTTATAAAAGTAGCAAGGACATGATAGCAGAAACGAGTCAACTCGTCGTTCTTCTTGCCTCTGAGTGCGGACCGTGGAGGTTTTAACGCTTTGGTCACACATCAGTTCAAAGTGGAACGACTCGCCGTGGAAATGGCATCCCGTGAGCGTCTGGAAGAAAAGCTCCGTGTTAATGCAGCACCTGCCGAGGGCTCAGCTCCTCGGCAACAACATTGTCTCCTGCAGCTGTGGGCCTCGTCTCCTTTTGGGCCAGGAACGGGAGCCCAGTATCATCGTAGTCTGTATCATTTAATCTCATTCTAGTGCACACATTACGACCATGTTTGTTCCTACCTCAGCGGGCCTGTGAACCATTGGTATGGAACATAGTTGTCGGGAGTGTCGCTATGAGACCTGCACAATCAATACTGGATTTCAAAACATCGAGTAAAACCAAAAAACTGAGTTATTTTTTTGTTTCTTTCCTACAAAACCCGAGAAGGTGTCACGTTGTTTAAATGGTAAACAAAAACAGAATACAATGATTCGCAAATCTTTTTCAACTTGTATACAATTGAATGGACTGCAAAGACAAGATATTTAACATTGAAACTGGTAAACTTTGTTATTTTGGGCAAATATTAGGAATTTGATGCCTCAACCTGTTTCAAAAAAGCTGGCACAAGTGGCAAAAAAGACTGGGGGAGTTGAGGAATGCTCACCAAACGCTTATTTGGAAGGTCCCACAGGTGAACAGGCTAATTGGGAACAGGTGGGTGCCAGGATTGGGTCAGTCCATTCACAAACGACGACGGGGCAAATGTGTGAGGAAAGAGTTTAAGAACAACATTTCTCAACCAGCTGTTGCAAGGAATTTAAGAATTTCATCATCTATTGTCCGTAATATCATCAAAAGGTTCAGAGAATCTGGTGAAATAACTGCACGTATGCTGCAATGTACGTGATCTTCAAATCCCTCAAAAACCGACATCAGTGTGTAAAGGATATCACCACATGAGGTCCTGTCCATAGTGGATCTAACATAATAGTAAAGTCCAGTCCATAGTGGATCTAACATAATATAGTGAGAGTCCAGTCCATAGTGGATCTAACATAATATAATAAGAGTCCAGTCCATAGTGGATCTAACATAATAGTGAGAGTCCAGTCCATAGTGGATCTAGCATAATAGTGTGAGAGTCCAGTCCATAGTGGATCTAACATAATAGTGTGAGAGTCCAGTCCATATTGGATCTAACATAATAATGTTGGAGTCCAGTTCATAGTGGATCTAACATAATAGTGAGAGTCCAGTCCATAGTGGATCTAACATAATAGTGAGAGTCCAGTCCATAGTGGATCTAACATAATAGTGTGAGAGTCCAGTCCATAGTGGATCTAACATAATAGTGAGAGAGTCCAGTCCATAGTGGATCTAACATAATACTGAGACTCCAGTCCATAGTGGATCTAACATAATAGTGTGAGAGTCCAGTCCATAGCGGATCCAACTTAAAAGTGTGAGAGTCCAGTCCAAAGTGGATCTATCATAATAATGTGAGAGTCCAGTCCATAGTCGATCTAACATAATTATGAGAGTCCAGTCCATAGTGGATCTAACATAATAGTAAGAGTCCAGTCCATAGTGGATCTAACATAATAGTGAGAGTCCAGTCTATAGTGGATCTAACATAATAGTGTGAGAGTCCAGTCCATAGCGGATCCAACTTAAAAGTGTGAGAGTCCAGTCCAAAGTGGATCTATCATAATAATGTGAGAGTCCAGTCCATAGTGGATCTAACATAATAGTGAGTGTAGTCCATAGTGGATCTAACATAATAGCGTGAGAGTCCAGTCCATAGTGGATCTAACAAAATAATGAGAGTCCAGTCCATAGTGGATCTAACATAATAGTTAGAGTTCAGTCCATAGTGGATCTAACATAATAATGAGAGTCCAGTCCATAGTGGATCTAACATAATAGTGAGAGTCCAGTCCATAGTGGATCCAACATAATAGTGAGAGTCCAGTCCATAGTGGATCCAACATAATAGTGAGAGTCCAGTCCATAGTGAAATTAACATAATAGTGAGAGTCCAGTCGATAGTGGATCTAACATAATAGTGAGAGTCCAGTCCATAGTGGATCTGGCATAATAGTGAGAGTCCAGTCGATAGTGGATCTAACATAATAGTGAGAGTCCAGTCCATAGTGGATCTACCATAATAGTGAGAGTCCAGTCCATAGTGGGGCCAGGAGGAGACCATCCTGAGCAGAGACAGGTCAGCAGTGATGCACAGACAAGCGGTCCACCCCGGATCCCGACTTTGGACAGCCAGCGCTTAATCCGTGGCCACTGAACCTGTGCCCCCCACCCTCCATGAAAGAAAGAGGGGACGGCAGATCAACTGGTCTAAAAAGGGGAGTCTATTTAAATGCTGTAGTATACAAATGAGTTTTAAGATGGGACTTAAATGCTTCTACTGAGGTAGCATCTCCAACTGTTCAGAAGTACTGGAGCCCCAATAGAAAACACTTACAGCCCGCAGACTTTTTTTGGGCTCTGGGAATCACTAACAAGCCAGAGTCCCCTGATTGCAACACATCCCTGGCCTCCCTTGAGACAGGCTGAATATCGCAGTGGCAATGGGACTTGTCAAGGGTGCCCAGGGGCCTTCGTAAATGTCCATTTATAACCTGATGGGCCCCAGCAAGCGGAGGGAGCGGGACTTGAACACTTTCCCACAGTCCTGCAGGAGGCCAAACACCACGTCTCCTTTATGAGCGCATGGAAAGTACCCCCCCCCCCCCCCCCCCCCCCCCCCCCCCCCCCCCCCCTCTACCGGCTGGCAGAATGGGCGGACCGGTGGACCGTGGCCAGATAACACAACCCCAGCCCGACTCTAAATCTGATTAGCTGACTTGAAGCTAGCCATTCACGCTGATAGTCGCACAAAGACGGACACGGCCCCTGGTTTAGTTCCAGGTTACAGAAACTCAACAACAACAACAACAAGTACAATGAGTGACGAGCAGGGATGTTCCCCACAGAAGTGTAATGCCGCCTATTTGGTACTAATCATTCACGCGTACAATCAGCCGATATTTACAAACCCCGTTTCCATATGAGTTGGGAAATTGTGTTGGATGTAAATATAAACCGAATACAATGATTTGCAAATCCTTTTCAACCCATATTCAGTTCAATTCCACTTTCAAAAATTACTTTCCTTAGTTCCCAAACGTTTATTGAGTGTTGTTAAAAGAAAAGGTGATGTAACACAGTGGTGAACATGCCCTTTCCCAACTACTTTGGCACGTGTTGCAGCCATGAAATTCTAAGTTAATTATTATTTGCAAAAAACAAAATAAAGTTTGAGTTTGAACATCAAATATGTTGTCTTTGTAGCATATTCAACTGAATATGGGTTGAAAAGGATTCGCAAATCATTGTATTCTGTTTATATTTACATCCAACACAATTTCCACAACTCATATAAAAACGGGTTTGTACTACAAAAACAAAGAGGTATGAAGAAAAACTCGCACAAAGGCAGAACTATGGTCATAAAACAAATTTTGCAAACCATGGCATGAGTAAAGAAAAGTTTCAAGTTTAAGCCTGCTGTTGCCAGGCTGACTGCCTGGCAACAGCAGGCTTAAATAGTGATGTGGTGAATAGTGGATCTAACATAATAGTGTGAGAGTCCAGTCCATAGTGGATCTAACATAATAGTGAGAGAGTCCAGTCCATAGTGGATTTAACATAATAGTGAGAGTCCAGTCCATAGTGGATCTAACATAATAGTGTGAGAGTCCAGTCCATAGTGGATCCAACATAATAGTGAGAGAGTCCAGTCCATAGTGGATTTAACATAATAGTGAGAGTCCAGTCCATAGTGGATCTAACATAATAGTGTGAGAGTCCAGTCCATAGTGATCTAACATAATAGCGAGAGTCCAGTCCATAGTGGATCTATCATAATAGTGTGAGAGTCCAGTCCATAGTGGATCTAACATAATAGTGTGAGAGTCCAGTCCATAGTGGATCTAACATAACAGTGTGTGAGTCCAGTCCATAGTGGATCTAACATAATAGCGAGAGTCCAGTCCATAGTGGATCTAACATAACAGTGTGTGAGTCCAGTCCATAGTGGATCTAACATAATAGCGAGAGTCCAGTCCATAGTGGATCTAACATAATAGTGTGAGAGTCCAGTCCATACGGGATCTAACATAATAGTGAGAGTCCAGTCCATAGTGGATCTAACATAAGAGTGAGAGTCCAGTCCATAGTGGATCTAACATAATAGTGTGAGGGGTCCAGTCCATAGTGGATCTAACATAACAGTGTGTGAGTCCAGTCCATAGTGGATCTAACATAATAGCGAGAGTCCAGTCCATAGTGGATCTAACATAATTGTGTGAGAGTCCAGTCCATAGGGGATCTAACATAATAGTGAGAGTCCAGTCCATAGTGGATCCAACATAATAGTGAGAGTCCAGTCCATAGTGGATCTAACATAATGGTGTGAGAGTCCAGTCCATAGTGGATCTAACATAATAGTTGTGAGAGTCCAGTCCATAGTGGATCTAACATAATAGTGAGAGTCCAGTCATAGTGGATCTAACATAATAGTGAGAGTCCAGTCCATAGTGGATCTAACATAATAGTGAGAGTCCAGTCCATAGTGGATCCAACACAATAGTGAGAGTCCAGTCCATAGTGGATCTAACATAATAGTGAGAGTCCAGTCCATAGTGGATCTAACATAATAGTGAGAGTCCAGTCCATAGTGGATCTAACATAATGGTGTGAGAGTCCAGTCCATAGTGGATCTAACATAATAGTGTGAGAGTCCAGTCCATAGTGGATCCAACATAATAGTGAGAGTCCAGTCCATAGTGGATCTAACATAATAGTGAGAGTCCAGTCCATAGTGGATCTAACATAATAGTGTGAGAGTCCAGTCCATAGTGGATCCAACATAATAGTGAGAGTCCAGTCCATAGTGGATCTAACATAATAGTGAGAGTCCAGTCCATAGTGGATCTAACATAATAGTGAGAGTCCAGTCCATAGTGGATCCAACACAATAGTGGAGAATGCATTTGGTTAGGAAAAAAAAAAAAAAAAAAAGTTGTATATTTTATTGAAACATGTTTTCCAGGCTTTTGCGTTCCACATAGAATGATGTGACGGGGCCAGAACCCATGTGGTGATATCCTTTACACACCGATGTCGGTTTTTGATGCAGTAGCGCTCACATGCAGTTATTTCTCCAGATTCTCTGAAGCTTTTGATGATATTACGGACTGAAGATGGCGAAATCCCTAAATTCCCTGCAAAAACCGGTTGAGAAATGTTGTTATTAAACTGTGGGACAATTTGCTCACGCATTTGTGGACCCCCATCCTTGTTTATGAATGACTGAGCATTTCACGGGAGCTGCTTTTATACCAATCACGGCACCCACCTGTTCCCAATTAGCCTGCACACCTCTGGGATAGTCCAAATAAGTGTTTGATGAGCATACCTCCATTTTCTCTTTTTTTTTTGCCACCAAATGAGCTAATATTTGCAAAAAACAACAACAAAAGTTTACCAGTTTGTGGGTAAACGGGAACTGCTTTTATACCCAATCACGGCAACCTGCCTGTTCCCAATTGGCCTGCACACCTGTGGGATAGTCCAAATAAGCGTTTGATGAGCATACCTCCACTTTCTCTTTTTCTTGCCACCAAATGAGCTAATATTTGCAAAAAAACAACAAAAGCTTACCAGTTTGAACGCTAACTATCTTGTCTTTGCAGTCTATTCGATTGAATTATATGTTGAAAAGGATTAGCAAATAGTTGTATTTTGTTTTTATTTTCCGTTTACACAACATGACAACTTTACTGGTTTCGGGGGTTTGTAACCACACTTTGAAATAAAGAAGCTGCTTTTACTCTTAGTAACTGTATCTGCTCACCGTGTTTGTTCTCTACCACCAACAAAGCCTCCTCAGTCCTGCCACATGTTAAAAAAACTCAACATAAACCCGACTTTTCCCCTTTGAACAAATTTTATCTTTAAAGGTACGTGAGGTTCTCTGGGTGCGCGTTCTTAAAAAACCGAGGCTCGGGATGTGAGCGATGGGAAGGAACCCGAGTCGTTTGAGGGGATTTAGCGCCAATTAACAAGCTGTGTGATGTCCAGCTGGATGCCCAGGTTGCGTTTCAGCCGAGCACACGTCCAACGAGATCCGTCGTCTGTTGGCCGTCTTCTTTTTCGAGCTGGATTACAAGTAAACGCGACAAAATGCCTGCATCCTATTTCAAGTGATAATTGGTTGACAATATGTACTTTTGGTCTCCTGTTTGCCGAGTTGAAGGATTGTTTGTACTTCCAAGCCACAAACAAGGATGAGTTGGGCAAAATATTCACTTCTACTTTGTTGCCTGTGTTGCCATTTTTCTTACAATTGTAGTAGAAATCAATCAATCAATCAATGTTTATTTATATAGCCCTAAATCACAAATGTCTCGAAGGACTGCACAAATCATTACGACTACAACATCCTGGGAAGAACCCACAAAAGGGCAAGGAAAACTCACACCCGGTAGGACGCCAGTGACAATGCTGACTATGAGAAACCTTGGAGAGGACCGCAGATGTGGGCAACCCCCCCCCCCCCCCCCCCCCTCTAGGGGACCGAAAGCAATGGATGTCGAGCGGGTCTAACATGATACTGTGAAAGTTCAATCCATAGTGGCTCCAACCAGAGTTCAGTTCAAAGCGGATCCAAGAGTCCCGTCCACAGGAAACCATCCCAAGCGGAGGCGGATCAGCAGGGTAGAGATGTCCCCAACCGGGGGAGATGTCCCCAACCGGTGGCGGCATAGCTCGGTTGGTAGAGTGGCCGTGTCAGCAACTTGAGGGTTGCAGGTTCGATTCCCGCTTGTGCCATCCTAGTCACTGCCGTTGTGTCCTTGGGCAAGACACTTTACCCACCTGCTCCCAGTGCCACCCACACTGGTTTGAATGTAACTTAGATATTGGGTTTCACTATGTAAAGCGCTTGAGTCACTTGAGAAAAGCGCTATATAAATATAATTCACTTCACTTCACCGATACACAGGCGAGCGGTCCATCCTGGGTCTCGACCCTGGACAGCCAGTACTTCATCCATGGTGATCGGACCGGACCCCCTCCACAATGTTCGTGGTAGCCAATTTTATGTTGTCGAAAAGTCCGAATCTTAAACAATAGAGCGTTTGTGACAACAGTTTTAATTACTCACAATCAGATAGTACAAAGTTGGATTGCATCGATATGAAAACAGACAGTGTCTCATGAGACAAAAGATGGTGGGCAACCCCCCCCACACCTCTCTAGGGGACCGAAAGCAATGGATGTCGAGCGGGTCTAACATGATACTGTGAAAGTTCAATCCATAGTGGCTCCAACACAGCCGCCAGAGTTCAGTTCAAAGCGGATCCAAGACAGCAGCGAGAGTCCAGTCCACAGGAAACCATCCCAAGCGGAGGCGGATCAGCAGCGTAGAGATGTCCCCAACCGATAGTACTGGACAGCCAGTACTTCATCCATGGTCATCGGACCGGACCCCCTCCACAATGTCAGGGATTTAACCCGGGTTCTCATCCTGTTCGTGGTAGCCAATTTTATGTTGTCGAAAAGTCAGAATCTTAGACAATAGAGAGTTTGCGACAACAGTTTTAATTACTCACAATCAGATAGTACAAAGTTGGATTGCATCGATATGAAAACAGACAGTGTCTCATGAGACGAAAGATGGTGGGCTGACTATGAGAAACCTTGGAGAGGACCTCAGATGTGGGCGTAGATCCACCCATGGCATTTCTTTACATTGTGATGCCGTTGAGCCATTGTATCCTCCTACGGTGTGTAGTGAAGCATGTTTAGCTGTTCCTCGTCCTCCAGTGATAATGATACTTTTTAGAAACATACTTTTTTTGTCGCCATGGAGACGAGGATTAGTGCTGACTGCGGATGGATGTTTGCCATGTCTTAAAGCACCTCTTCCTGAGGGCTTTTCTGTGGTATAACTTTACTTTTTATTGTAACCGATATAGCTCCGTTGTAGAAAGGCCGTGCCAGCAACTTGAGGGTTCCAGGTTCGATCCCCGCTTTCGCCATCCTCGTCACTGCCGTTGTGTCCTTGGGCAAGACACTTTACCCACCTGCTCCCATTGCCACCCACACTGGTTTTGATGTAAATAAATGATAAATGGGTTGTACTTGTATAGCGCTTTTCTACCTTCAAGGTACTCAAAGCGCTTTGACACTACTTCCACATTCACCCATTCACACACACATTCACACACTGATGGAGGGAGCTGCCATGCAAGGCGCTAACCAGCACCCATCAGGAGCAAGGGTGAAGTGTCTTACAACGGACGTGATGAGGTTGGTACTAGGTGGGATTTGAACCAGGGACCCTCGGGTTGCGCACGGCCACTCTTCCACTGCGCCAAGCCGTCCCAACCCAATGTAACTTAGATATTGCGTTTCCCTAGAGAAAAGAGCTATATAAATATAAATCAATTCACTTCACTTCACTTTTTAGGCCAAAATGCGTCTGTTCTCCCTTTTCTGCCTACACATTGTCTGCTTGTAAGTACTCTGTGTGTGCGTGCTGCCGAACATGCTCATCCACTCGTGAAAAACAGCAATAATTGCCCTCATGCACGAGAACCGGCACTTTTCAAACAGAGTCGTGTACCATTTTTGATTCATTAGTACCGCGATACTATATTATGACCGGTATATAGTGTGCAAGTACGATAATAGAAACTCAGTTGCTGCTCTTGATGATGTCAATAGCTTGTTTAAGAAATGCATAATTAAAAAAACGGAACCCAATTTTTTTTTTTTCCTTGAATGGTACTTGGATGCAGGCTTCAGTTCCCTTTAATCAAGGGTGAGGACAGCTGTGGTGCAACATCCAGCTGGCTTCAAGTCTGGGAACCAGCGAGTAGCGCCTGAGATGCACTTTGGTCAAACCCGTGCAAGATGTCACCCTTTTTCTTTCAAAGGAGACAAAAACACGGCATATCGCCCTCAAATTGTCCAACTTTCATCAGCAGGGACTACAAACCCCGTTTCCATATGAGTTGGGAAATTGTGTTAGATGTAAATATAAACAGAATACAATGATTTGCAAATCCTTTTCAACCCATATTCAGTTGAATATGCTACAAAGACAACATATTTGATGTTCAAACTCATAATCATTATTGCAAATTATAATCAACTTAGAATTTCAAAGTAGTTGGGAAAGGGCATGTTCACCACTGTGTTACATCACCTTTTCTTTTAACAACACTCAATAAACGTTTGGGAACTGAGGAAACTAATTGTTGAAGCTTTGAAAGTGGAATTCTTTCCCGTTCTTGTTTTATGTAGAGCTTCAGTCCTTCAACAGTCCGGGGTCTCCGCTGTCGTATTTTACTCTTCATAATGCGCCACACATTTTCCATGGGAGACAGGTCTGGACTGCAGAAGGGCCAGGAAAGTACCCGCACTCTTTTTTTACGAACCCACGCTGTTGTAACATGTGCTGAATGTGGCTTGGCATTGTCTTGCTGAAATAAGCAGGAGCGTCCACGAAAAAGACGGCGCTTAGATGGCAGCATATGTTGTTCCAAAACCTGTATGCATTATTGGTGCCTTCACAGATGTGTAAGTTACCCATGCCTTGGGCACTAATGCACCCCCATACCATCACACATGCTGGCTTTTCAACTTTGCGTCGATAACAGTCTGGATGGTTTACTTCCCCTTTGGTTTGGATGACATGATGTCGAATAATTCCAAAAACAATTTGAAATGTGGACTCGTCAGACCACAGAACACTTTTCCACTTTGCATCAGTCCATCTTAGATGATCTCGGGCCCAGAGAAGCCGGTGGCGTTTCTGGATGTTGTTGATAAATGGCTTTCGCTTTGCATAGTAGAGCTTTAACTCGCACTTACAGATGTAGCGACAAACTGTATTTAGTGACAGTGGTTTTTTGAAGTATTCCTGAGCCCATGCGGTGATATCCTTTAGAGATTGATGTCGGTTTTTGATACAGGGATCGAAGGTCACGGTCATTCAATGTTGGTTTCCGGCCTTGCCGCTTACGTGGAGTGATTTCTCCAGATTCTCTGAACCTTTTGATGATATTATGGAGCGTAGATGTTGAAATCCCTAAATTTCTTGCAATTGCACTTTGAGAAAGGTTGTTCTTAAACTGTTTGACTATTTGCTCACGCAGTTGTGGACAAAGGGGTGTACCTCGCCCCATCCTTTCTTGTGAAAGACTGAGCATTTTTTTTGGGAAGCAGTTTTTATAGCCAATCATGGCACCCACCTGTTCCCAATTAGCCTGCACACCTGTGGGATGTTCCAAATAAGTGTTTGATGAGCATTCCTCAACTTCATCGGTATTTATTGCCACCTTTCCCAACTTCTTTGTCACGTGTTGCTGGCATAAAAAAAAAAGGTTTATATGTTGTCTTTGTAGCATATTCAACTGAATATGGCTTGAAAAGGATTTGCGAATCATTGTATTCTGTTTATATTTACATCTAACATAAATTCCCAACTCATATGGAAACGGGGTTTGTATTTATTCCAGGTTCCCCAAAGAAGGGGGGAAAAAAAAAAAGATGTGGTGCACGATTCCCACATTAGAGAGCGCCGCATGTGGCGTTTCCTGCAGCATGACTTTCTACGCCCGGCCCCCTTTTTAACTTCTTCGGAATCAACCTAACGTAAATAAACACTCGTAACCTTCAACAAGCATCTGATATATAAACCCCCCCTCCTCCCCCAAAGACCCTCATGCTTCCCCACAGCTCAATGACGTTGACTTCCCACATTTAAGAGCGGCTAAAAAAAAGCGTTTTCAAATTGCAACCAGAAGTTTCCGTCCTCCCCCCCCCCCCCGTGACGCGGGGGTCTCGTGTAGCGGGGAAGGCTACATTGTCTTCATATGCGGCTTATCTGGACCGGGGAGGAGAGACGGTGTCTGCGGGCCGGGCACGCTGCAACGGAAAAGTAGTAGTAACCCGCTGGCTTCAATGTGGAGAGGGAGCGGAGTCAAAGATCTCATCCCCAGAGGGTACATAGATCCACTTCCTGTCAAGGTTAGGGAATGTTTGGACTTGGGCAACTTTGTGGCAACGCAAGACATGGACTAGAATATTTAAGTCTGCTGGTTTGTCTCTACGTTAGAAAAATAAGTAGCATTATCACTGGAGGACGAGGACTAGCTAAACATGCTTCACTACACACCGTAGCTCACCGGGGTCAGAATGTAAACAACATGGGTGCTTTTTTATGTTCAAGAAGTTGCGTTAATGGTAAGAAGTAATTTATTTATTATTGGTTAGTGTGGGGTTTGCCCTCCTGGGGGTTCTTCATGAGAGCCTGTTTCAGGGTTAAGATATTATTTTATTTTTCAATTATACAAAAAAAAGAAGGGGAAAACCAAAGGAAAAAAAACGAAGACAGCAGAAACAAAAGGAAGAAAAAAAAAAGATTAAAAAACTAATTTAAAATGAAAAATAAGAGAAAAACCCAAAAGAAGAAAAACAAGAACAATTATACAAAAAAATAATAATAAATTAAAGGGAAAAACCAAAGGAAAAAAAAAAACGAAGACAGCAGAAACAAAAGGAAGAAGAAAAAAAAGATTGAAAAACTAATTTAAAATGAAAAATAAATGAGAAAAACCCAAAAGAAGAAAAACAAGAACAATTATACAAAAAACCAAAAAATTAATTAAAGGGAAAAACCAAAGGAAAAAAAAAACAAAGACAGCAGAAACAAAAGGAAGAAGAAAAAAAAGATTAAAAAACTAATTTAAAATGAAAAATAAATGAGAAAAACCCAAAAGAAGAAAAACAAGAACAATTATACAAAAAACCAAAAAATTAATTAAAGGGAAAAACCAAAGGAAAAAAAAAACAAAGACAGCAGAAACAAAAGGAAGAAGAAAAAAAAGATTAAAAAACTAATTTAAAATGAAAAATAAATGAGAAAAACCCAAAAGAAGAAAAACAAGAACAGTTATACAAAAAACAAAAAAATTAATTAAAGGGAAAAACCAAAGGAAAAAAAATAAGACAACAAAAAACAAAACAAATGAAAAACTAAACATTAATGAGATAAACAAAAATGAAGAAAAAGAACAAGAAAAATTATACAAAAAAACACCAAACAAAAATAAAAAGGGAAAAAACTAAGCAAAAACGTTAAGTCAACAAAAACAAAAGAATAAAACAAATCAAAACTTTGTTCCACCTTCAACCCTGTCTCTCCTCCTGGCTGCTGCTTATAACAGAGCGACAGGTGATTAGATAACAAGGCCCAGCTGGGCCATCTACGCACCTGTCGCTGATTTCAAGGCCGGTCCTGGCAACACCCTGCTTCGCTGCAGGCCCGCAGGCCACGCCCCCTCCACAGTTAGCATCAGAATAACAATGTTATTCCAAAGAATAAGAGACTTATTATACTCTGGAAATGTTGGTCTTACTTAAAAGTGCACGCGTTTAGTTGTGTTCAGTGTAAAAAAAAAAAAATATTATATGGCTCTTACGGAAATACATTTGAAGATATTTGGCTTCCTTGGCTCTCTCAGCCGAAAAGGATCCCGACCCCTGCTGTATCGGATCGATACCTAAATGTGTGGTATCATCCAAAACTAATGTAAAGTATCAAAGAAGAGAAGAATAAGTGATTATTACATTTTAGCAGAAGTGTAGATAGAACATGTTAAAAGAGAAAATAAGCAGATATTTACAGTATAATGAAGAAGTGGATTAATAATCCATTTTTACAGTTTGTCCTTAATTTGGACAAAATAACAGGTGTATAAATGACACAATATGTTACTGCATATGTCAGCTGACTAATTAGGAGTCTTTGTTTGTTTACTTACTACTAAAAGACTAGTTTTTTAGTATTCACACTATTTTATTTAAGGACTAAATGGGCAGCACCCGAAGAGCTGCAGCCTGCCACCATGGCCCCCACACCCCCTCCCCTCTGTTGCTAGATATCTGGAGATGTACACCTGGTTGGTCTCCCACTCCAGACTGTGGGCCCCCTTAGGACCCCAGTCTCGATTGTATTTTTGTGATTATTACATTTTAGCAGAAGTGTAGATAGAACATGTTAAAAGAGAAAATAAGCAGATATTAACAGGAAATGAACAAGTGAATTAATAATCATTTTTTACAGTTTGTCCTTAATAATGTGTACACAATAATAGGTGTATAAATGACACAATATGTTACTGCATATGTCAGCAGACTAATTAGGAGTCTTTGTTTGTTTACTTACTACTAAAAGACAAGTTGTCTAGTATGTTTAATATTTTATTTAAGGACTAAATGGGCAGAGCCTGAAGAGCTGCAACCTGCCACCATGGCCCCCACACCCCCTCCCCTCTGTTGCTAGATATCTGGAGATGTACGTTGTAATATTTATATGTGCTTGGCTATGGAGGTTGGTCCCCCACTCCAGACTGTGGGCCCCCTTAGGACCCCAGTCTCGATTGTATTTTTGTGATTATTAGATTTTAACACAAGTGTAGATAGAACATGTTAAAAGATAAATTAAGCAGATATTAACAGGAAATGAACAAGTGGATTAATAATCAATTTTTACAGTTTGTCCTTAATAATGTGTACACAATAATAGGTGTATAAATGACACAATATGTTACTGCATATGTCAGCAGACTAATTAGGAGCCTTTGTTTGTTTACTTACTATTAAAAGACAATTTTTTTAGTATGTTTACTATTTTATTTAAGGACTAAATGGGCAGCGCCTGAAGAGCTGCAGCCTGCCACCATGGCCCCCACACCCCCTCCCCTCTGTTGCTATATAACTGCAGATGTAGGTTGTAATATTTATATGTACTTGGCTATGGAGGTTGGTCCCCCACTCCAGACTGTGGGCCCCCTTAGGACCCCAGTCTCGATTGTATTTTTGTGATTATTACATTTTAGCAGAAGTGTAGATAGAACATGTTAAAAGAGAAAATAAGCAGATATTAACAGTATAATGAAGGAGTGGATTAATAATCAATTTTTACAGCTTGTCCTTTATTTTGACAAAATAATAAGTGTATAGAAGACACAATATGTTACTACATATGTCAGCAGACTAATTAGGAGTCTTTGTTTGTTTACTTACTACTAAAAGACAAGTTTTTTAGTATGTTTACTATTTTATTTAAGGACTAAATGGGCAGAGCCTGAAGAGCTGCAGCCTGCCACCATGGCCCCCACACCCCCTCCCCTCTGTTGCTAGATGTGTGCTTGGCTATGGAGGTTGGTCCCCCACTCCAGACTGTGGGCCCCCTTAGGACCCCAGTCTCGATTGTATTTTTGTGAGTATTACATTTTAACAGAAGTGTAGATAGAACATGTTAAAAGAGAAATTAAGCAGATATTAACAGGAAATGAACAAGTGGATTAATAATCAATTTTTACAGTTTGTCCTTAATAATGTTGACACAATAATAGGTGTATAAATGACACAATATGTTACTGCATATGTCAGCAGACTAATTAGGAGTCTTTGTTTGTTTACTTACTATTAAAAGACAAGTTTTTTAGTATGTTTACTATTTTATCTAAGGACTAAATGGGCAGCGCCTGAAGAGCTGCAGCCTGCCACCATGGCCCCCACACCCCCTCCCCTCTGTTGCTAGATGTGTGCTTTGCTATGGAGGTTGGTCCCCCACTCCAGACTGTGGGCCCCCTTAGGACCCCAGTCTCGATTGTATTTTTGTGATTATTAGATTTTAACACAAGTGTAGATAGAACATGTTAAAAGAGAAATCAAGCAGATATTAATAGGAAATGAACAAGTGAATTAATAATCATTTTTTACAGTTTGTCCTTAATAATGTGTACAAAATAATAGGTGTATAAATGACATAATATGTTACTGCATATGTCAGCTGACTAATTAGGAGCCTTTTGTTTGTTTACTTACTACTAAAAGACAAGTTGTTTAGTATGTTTACTATTTTATTCAAGGATTAAATGGGCAGAGCCTGAAGAGCTGCAGCCTGCCACCATGGCCCCCACACCCCCTCCCCTCTGTTGCTAGATATCTGGAGATGTACACCTGGTTTGTCTCCCACTCCAGACTGTGGGCCCCCTTAGGACCCCAGTCTGGATTGTATTTTTGTGATTATTACATTTTAACAGAAGTGTAGATAGAACATGTTAAAAGAGAAAATAAGCAGATATTAACAGGAAATGAACAAGTGGATTAATAATCATTTTTTACAGTTTGTCCTTAATAATGTGTACACAATAACAGGTGTATAAATGACACAATATGTTACTGCATATGTCAGCAGACTAATTAGGAGCCTTTGTTTGTTTACTTACTACTAAAAAACAAGTTGTCTAGTATGTTCACTATTTTATTTAAGGACTAAATTGCAATAATAAACATATTTAATGTACCTTAAGATTTTTTTTTGTTAAAATAAAGCCACTAATGACATTTTTTGTGGTCCCCTTTATTTAGAAAAGTACCGAAAAAAATGTTGGTACCGATACCAAAATAGTGAAGTGAAGGGAATTATATTTATATAGCGCTTTTCTCTAGTGACTCAAAGCGCTTTACATAGTGAAACCAAATATCTAAGTTACAGTAAATTGGCCCTAGTGTGTGAATGTGAGTGTGAATGTTGTCTGTCTATCTGTGTTGGCCGTGCGATGAGGTGGCGACTTGTCCAGGGTGTACCCCGCCTTCCGCCCGATTGTAGCTGAGATAGGCGCCAGCGCCCCCCGCGACCCCGAAAGGGAATAAGCGGTAGGAAATGGATGGATGGATACATTTTAGCAGAAGTGTAGATAGAACATGTTAAAAGAGAAAATAAGCAGGAAATGAACAAGTGGATTAATAATAATTTTTTACAGTTTGTCCTTAATATTGTGTACACAATAATAGGTGTATAAAAGACACAATATGTTACTGCATATGTCAGCAGACTAATTAGGAGCCTTTGTTTGTTTCCTTACTACTAAAAGACAAGTTGTCTAGTATGTTCACTATTTTATTTAAGGACTAAATTGTAATAAACAATAAAATATTTAAGGACTAAATTGTACATTAAATAATAAACATATTTAATGTACCTTAAGATTTTTTTTTGTTAAAATAAAGCCAATAATGACATTTTTTGTGGTCCCCTTTATTTAGAAAAGTACCGAAAAAAATGTTGGTACCGATACCAAAATAGTGAAGTGAAGGGAATTGTATTTATATAGCGCTTTTCTCTAGTGACTCAAAGCGCTTTACATAGTGAAACCCAATATCTAAGTTACAGTAAATGGTCCCTAGTGTGTGAGTGTGAATGTTGTCTGTCTATCTGTGTTGGCCCTGCGATGAGGTGGCGACTTGTCCAGGGTGTACCCCGCCTTCCGCCCGATTGTAGCTGAGATAGGCGCCAGCGCCCCCCGCGACCCCGAAAGGGAATAAGCGGTAGGAAATGGATGGATGGATACATTTTAGCAGAAGTGTAGATAGAACATGTTAAAAGAGAAAATAAGCAGGAAATGAACAAGTGGATTAATAATCATTTTTTACAGTTTGTCCTTAATATTGTGTACACAATAATAGGTGTATAAATGACACAATATGTTACTGCATATGTCAGCAGACTAATTAGGAGCCTTTGTTTGTTTACTTACTACTAAAAAACAAGTTGTCTAGTATGTTCACTATTTTATTTAAGGACTAAATTGTAATAAACAATAAAATATTTAAGGACTAAATTGTACATTAAATAATAAACATATTTAATGTACCTTAAGATTTTTTTTTGTTAAAATAAAGCCACTAATGACATTTTTTGTGGTCCCCTTTATTTAGAAAAGTACCGAAAAAAATGTTGGTACCGATACCAAAATAGTGAAGTGAAGTGAAGTGAATTATATTTATATAGCGCTTTTCTCTAGTGACTCAAAGCGCTTTACATAGTGAAACCCAATATCTAAGTTACAGTAAATTGGCCCTAGTGTGTGAATGTGAGTGTGAATGTTGTCTGTCTATCTGTGTTGGCCCTGCGATGAGGTGGCGACTTGTCCAGGGTGTACCCCGCCTTCCGCCCGATTGTAGCTGAGATAGGCGCCAGCGCCCCCCGCGACCCCGAAAGGGAATAGGCGGTAGGAAATGGATGGATGGATACATTTTAGCAGAAGTGTAGATAGAACATGTTAAAAGAGAAAATAAGCAGGAAATGAACAAGTGGATTAATAATCATTTTTTACAGTTTGTCCTTAATATTGTGTACACAATAATAGGTGTATAAATGACACAATATGTTACTGCATATGTCAGCAGACTAATTAGGAGCCTTTGTTTGTTTACTTACTATTAAAATACAAGTTGTCTAGTATGTTCACTATTTTATTTAAGGACTAAATTGTAATAAACAATAAAATATTTAAGGACTAAATTGTACATTAAATAATAAACATATTTAATGTACCTTAAGATTTTTTTTTGTTAAAATAAAGCCAATAATGACATTTTTTGTGGTCCCCTTTATTTAGAAAAGTACCGAAAAAAATGTTGGTACCGATACCAAAATAGTGAAGTGAATTATATTTATATAGCGCTTTTCTCTAGTGACTCAAAGCGCTTTTACATAGTGAAACCCAATATCTAAGTTACATTTTAAGCAGTGTGGGTGGCACTGGGAGCAGGTGGGTAAAGTGTCTTGCCCAAGGACACAACGGCAGAAGCGGGAATCGAACCTGCAACCCTCATGTTGCTGGCACGGCCGCTCTACCGCCCCAAAAATATTGGTATCGGACAACACTAGTAGATAGTCAGTTATCATAATTCCACTACAGGCTTCATGGTAGCCAAGATAGGTTTTTTTTTGTTTAGTTTATTTTGATATTGCGGTATGGAACTCGATCTCTGTGAGATAGTCTGACAGTCTATCCTTCACACTCATCCCAGCAGAGAGTGTGTGTCCATAGGTGTGTGTGTGTGTGTGTGTTGCACTTTCAGCCAAATCTATGCGGGGCCCATTTCAAGGGGGCCTCTGTGATAAAGTTGACATCAGAAAGACGACACTATAACCACAAGCCTTATCTGCAGTGCTGTGTGGAAGACTCACATCAGGGCTCATGGAAGTGTTCAAACCCTGTTTCCATAGGAGTTGGGAAATTGTGTTAGATGTAAATATAAACAGAATACAATGATTTGCAAATCATTTCCAACCCATATTCAGTTGAATATGCGACAAAGACAACATATTTGATGTTCAAACTCATAAACTTTTTTGCAAATAATCATTAATTTTAGGGTTTGATGCCAGCAACACGTGACAAAGAAGTTGGGAAAGGTGGCAATAAATACTGATAAAGTTGAGGAATGCTCATCAAACACTTATTTGGAACATCCCCACGGGTGTGCGGGCTAATTGGGAACAGGTGGGTGCCATGATTGGGTATAAAAACAGCTTCCCCAAAAAATGCCCAGTCTTTCACAAGAAAGGATGGGGCGAGGTACACCCCTTTGTCCACAACTGTGTGAGCAAATAGTCAAACAGTTTAAGAACAACATTTCTCAAAGTGCAATTGCAAGAAATTTAGGGATTTCAACATCTACGCTCCATAATATCATCAAAAGGTTCAGAGAATCTGGAGAAATCACTCCACGTAAGCGGCATGGCCGGAAAGCAACATTGAATGACCGTGACCTTCCATCCCTCAAACAGCACTGTATCAAAAACCAACATCAGTCTCTAAAGGATATCACCACATGGGCTCAGGAACACTTCAGAAAACCACTGTCACTAAATACAGTTTGTCGCTACATCTGTAAGTGCGAGTTAAAGCTCTACTATGCAAAGCGAAAGCCATTTATCAACAACATCCAGAAACGCCGCTGGCTTCTCTGGGCCCGAGATCATCCAACATGGACTGATGCAAAGTGGAAAAGTGTTCTGTGGTCTGACAAGTCCACATTTCAAATTTTTTGGGGAAATATTCGACATCGTGTCATCCGGACCAAAGGGGAAGCGAACCATCCAGACTGTTATCGACGCAAAGTTGAAAAGCCAGCATCTGTGATGGTATGGGGGTGCATTAGTGCCCAAGGCATGGGTAACTTACACATCTGTGAAGGCACCATTAATGCTGAAAGGTATATACAGGTTTTGGAACAACATATGCTGCCGTCTTTTTCATGGACGCCCCTGCTTATTTCAGCAAGACAATGCCAAGCCACATTCAGCACGTGTTACAACAGCGTGGCTTCGTAAAAAAATAGTGCGGGTACTTTCCTGGCCCGCCTGCAGTCCAGACCTGTCTCCCATGGAAAATGTTTGGCGCATTATGAAGTGTAAAATACGACAGCGAAGACTGTTGAACGACTGAAGCTCTACATAAAACGAGAATGGGAAAGAATTCCACTTTCAAAGCTTCAACAATTAGTTTCCTCAGTTCCCAAACGTTTATTGAGTGTTGTTAAAAGAAAAGGTGATGTAACACAGTGGTGAACATGCCCTTTCCCAACTACTTTGGCACGAGTTGCAGCCATGAAATTCTAAGTTTTTATTTGCAAAAAAAAAATAAAGTTTGAACATCAAATATGTTGTCTTTGTAGCATATTCAACTGAATATGGGTTGAAAAGGATTTGCAAATCATTGTATTCTGTTTATATTTACATCGAACACAATTTCCCAACTCTTATGGAAACGGGGTTTGTATATGCTACTTTTAAACATTCATGCAGAGAGGGAAATCACAATTAAGTCAATTGAGCAAAAGTGTATTTCTCATCTGGCTCCTCTTGATTTGAAGGAGCAACGGCTTTACTTTGATCTTTTCCCGGATGGCAGAGCTTCTCACCCTATCTCTAAGGGAGAGACCTGAACTCATTTCGCTCGCTTGTACCTGTGATCTTATCCTTTCGGTCATGACCCAAAGCTCATGACCATAGGTGAGGATGGGAACGTAGATCTAACCGGCAAATTGAGAGCTTCCCCTTCCGGCTCAGCTCCTTCTTCACCACAACGGATCGATACAGCGCTCGCATGACTGAAGACGCCGCACCGATCTCACCATCCACTCGTCCCTCACTCGTGAACAAGACTCCGAGGTACTTGAACTCCTCCACTTGGGGCAGGGTCTCCAATCCAGATTTACCGCCCCTGATGTCCACGCCACGTTGCAGAGTCTTGTCAACCAAGGACAGGCCAAGTCATTCCTCAGTACGAAACCCCGCGTGCTGCCGAGAGCGAAATGTACTCGGCTTGTTTGTGCACGCAAAGTTTCGGTGTCACACCCACAATCTCATAGTTTTAAAAAAAACAAACAAGTTTTAGCCTTAGAGTTGTGAGAGTATGAGTTTATACCCCCAGGGTATCTCCCACGCCCCCCCCCCCTTCCCCCTCTTACACACGTTTACGTTTTACAATCTTTTTTTTTTTTGTGATCACGCATCAGCCAAGTTCAAATATTGCACACACCTTTCGCAATAGTCCCCAGGTATGGGAACGCCGTCACAGAGGCAGCATTGTAGCACAAGAACAGTAGAACAGGGGTCGGCAACTCACAATGTTGAAAGAGCCATATTGGACCAAAAATACAAGAAAATAAATCTGTCTGGAGCCGCAAAAAAATCAAGTCTTATATAAGTGTTATAATGAAGGCAACACATGATGTAAGTGTTTATATTTGTTGTGATCCGATGGTCGGATAATACCATATTGTTGTTTTTTTCCTAGCTCTCATGCTAATGGTTTTGTTTTCCCTTTAATTTGCCCCCGTGCAACAAGTGACAGCTGCTTTACATGTATGTTCTCGCTAGCTTACACGCCACGCCTTTGTTTTTTTCCTAGCTCTCATGCTAATGGTTTTGTTTTCCCTTTTTGTGCCTTCGTGCCAAGTTTAGTTTTTCTGTTTTTATCCCTAGCTTCCATGCTGGCGCCATTTGTTTGCCTTTCTGTTAGCACCAGTGTTTTTGTTCTTAGCCTGTTTTATTACTTTAATAAATACTTATATCTTACCTTACGCTGTGTTTTTGCCCGACGCATCCTCGGAGGAACAAATTTGCCATCGCTATGTCGCACAAGTCTCACAATATTAGTTGTATTAGCCTACTATCAAAAATATTTTAAAAGTCTTATGTAAGTGTTATAATGAAGGCAACACTTGATGTATGTGTCTATATTAGCTATATTAGCCTACTATCAAAATTACTTTAAAAGTCTTATATAAGTGTTATAATGAAGGCAACACATGATGTAAGTGTTTATATTTGTTGTGATCCGATGGTCGGATAATACCATATTGTTGTTTTTTTCCTAGCTCTCATGCTAATGGTTTTGTTTTCCCTTTAATTTGCCCCCGCGCAACAAGTGACGACTGCTTTTCATGTATATTCTCGCTAGCTTACACGCTACGCCTTTGTTTTTTCCTAGCTCTCATGCTAAAGGTTTTGTTTTCCCTTTTTGTGCCTTCGTGCCAAGTTTAGTTTTTCTGTTCTTATCCCTAGCTTCCATGCTAGCGCCATTTGTTTGCCTTTCTGTTAGCGCCAGTGTTTTTGTTCTTAGCCCGTTTTATTGCTTTAATAAATACTTATATCTTATACTTATATTAGCCTACTATCAAAATAATTTTAAAAGTGTTATATAAGTGTTATAATGAAGGCAACACATGATGGAAATGTCTATATTAGCCTACTATCAAAATGACTTTAAAAGTCTTATATAAGCGTTATAATGAAGGCAACACATGATGTAAGTGTCTATATTAGCCTACTATCAAAATGACTTTAAAAGTCTTATATAAGTGTTATAATGAAGGCAACACATGATGTAAGTGTCTATATTAGCCTACTATCAAAGTGACTTTAAAAGTCTTATATAAGTGTTATAATGAAGGCAACACAGGATGTAAGTGTCTATATTAGCTATATTAGCCTACTATCAAAATGACTTTAAAATCCTTATATAAAGTGTTATAATGAAGGCAACACATGATGTAAGTGTCTATATTAGCCTACTATCAAAATGACTTTAAATGTTGTATATAAGTGTTATAATGAAGGCAACAAATGATGTGTCTATATTAGCCTACTATTAAAATGACTTTAAAAGTCTTATATACGTGTTATAATGAAGGCAACACATGATGTAAGTGTCTATATTAGTTATATTAGCCTTACTTTAAGTCTTATATAAGTGTTATAATGAAGGCAACACATGATGTAAGTGTTTATATTTGTTGTGATCCGATAGTCGGATAATACCATATTGTTGCTTTGTTCCATTTTTGTATTACTCTCTGTCGTTTGACCTGTTTTAGTCCATCACCATGGTTACAAATTATTTCCACCTGCTACTATCGGTTCCCGCACACCTGTTTTACTAATCACCATCCTATATAAGCCAGCCTTTTCTGTTCACTCATGCTCGGATCCTAATTTGCCCCCGTGCAACAAGTGACAGCTGCTTTACATGTATGTTCTCGCTAGCTTACACGCCACGCCTTTGTTTTTTTCCTAGCTCTCATGCTAATGGTTTTGTTTTCCCTTTTTGTGCCTTCGTGCCAAGTTTAGTTTTTCTGTTTTTATCCCTAGCTTCCATGCTAGCGCCATTTGTTTGCCTTTCTGTTAGCACCAGTGTTTTTGTTCTTAGCCTGTTTTATTACTTTAATAAATACTTATATCTTACCTTACGCTGTGTTTTTGCCCGACGCACAAGTCTCACAATATTAGTTGTATTAGCCTACTATCAAAATGATTTTAAAAGTCTTATGTAAGTGTTATAATGAAGGCAACACTTGATGTATGTGTCTATATTAGCTATATTAGCCTACTATCAAAATTACTTTAAAAGTCTTATATAAGTGTTATAATGAAGGCAACACACCTTTTAGGTCTTTTAAGGTCATTTATGATAGTAGGTTAATATAGCTAATATAGACACTTACATCATGTGTTGCCTTCATTATAACACTTGTAAAAGTGTCTATATTAGCTATATTAGCCTACTATCGAAATTACTTTAAAAGTATTATATGATTGTTCTAATGAAGACAACACATGATGTGTCTATATTAGCTATATAAGCCTACTATCAAAATGTCTTGAAAAGTCTTATATAAGTGTTATAATGAAGGCAACACATGATGTAAGTGTCTATATTAGCCTACTATTAGAATGACTTTAAAAGTCTTATATAAGTGTTATAATGAAGGCAACACATGATGTAAGTGTCTATATTAGTTATATTAGCATACTATCAAAATGACTTTTAAAGTCTTGTATACGTGTTATAATGAAGGCAACACATGATGTAAGTGTCTATATTAGCCTACTATCAAAATGACTTTAAAGTTTTATATAAGTGTTAGAATTGAGGCAACACATGATGTAAGTGTCTATATTAGCTACATTAGCCTACTATCAAAATGACGAAGTGTCGCAGGCTGACGCAAATCTTCGTTGAAATGTAATATTTATTCTACACATTTTTAAAACACTGGAAAACATCAGTAAAACTTCTAAGAAGGTGTGATAACTCCTGGAAATGACCAAAGG
The DNA here is from genome assembly GCF_033978795.1 of Nerophis ophidion. Classification (NCBI taxonomy): domain Eukaryota; kingdom Metazoa; phylum Chordata; class Actinopteri; order Syngnathiformes; family Syngnathidae; genus Nerophis; species Nerophis ophidion. The sequence goes on along the minus strand of NC_084617.1, from coordinate 5,287,751 downwards.
TACAGACGTGTGTGTCCAAGTTAAAGGAAACGGCAGGGCTTTCTTCATCTAATGCAAGCTTGGTAACGTTTGCTGTGGTCTGGAACAAAATGGCCCACTAACAACTATCCGAAATGCCGCCAATATTACATAGAGATAATGTGTTGTGAAATATAGAAAATAAAATACACAGAGGACATAAGTCAAGTAAATTAAATATACCTAGCTCGGTTGGTAGAGTGGCCGTGCCAGCAACTTGAGGGTTGCAGGTTCGATTCCCGCTTCCGCCATCCTAGTCAATGCCGTTGTGTCCTTGAGCAAGACACTTTACCCACCTGCTTCCAGTGCCACCCACACTGGTTTAAATGTAACTTAGATATTGGGTTTCACTATTTAAAGTGCTTTGAGTCATTAGAGAAAAGCGCTATATAAATATAATTCACTTCACTTCACTACAAACGATATGTATGTAAAGCTATCCGAAATAGCACGTTAGCATCGATTAGCTTGCAGTCAATCACTGACCAACAAATCAATAACATCAACAAAGCACACTTTTTGTGGATTCACGCACAGTATGAAACGTTTGGTGGACAAAATGGGACAAAGGGGTGGCAGCGTCGGAGAAAGTTGCACATGTAAACAAACTGTTGCGTCACAATGGTGAGTTCAAGGGCCGCTGAAAGGATTAAAACAAAGCGGCGTTTGCCAAATAGTGTCATCAGTGAAGGATAGACATATTAAAAAGTGGGATTTCTAACAATTAGGAAGGTTTGTGTCTTCCTACAGAAACATTATTAAAACAACAAATGTATTTTTCTCCCCATTTTTTTCCCCCCGTTTCCATACATTTTTGAAAAGGCTATTATTCTATCTTATTTCAATTATTGTGCAGAAATATTGGGAAATACATATCATAGCAACATAATGCCTTTATTTCACAGAAAAGAGAAATTTTTATCATTTTTAAAGTCAATCAATCAATCAATCAATGTTTATTTATATAGACCCAAATCACAAATGTCTCAAGGGACCGCACAAATCATTACGACTACAACATCCTCGGAAGAACCCACAAAAGGGCAAGGAAAACTCACATCCAGTGGGCAGGGAGAATTCACATCCAGTGGGACGCCAGTGACAATACTGACTATGAGAAACCTTGGAGAGGACCTCAGATGTGGGCAACCCCCCCCCTCTAGGGGACCGAAAGCAATGGATGTCGAGCGGGTCTAACATGATACTGTGAAAGTTCAATCCATAGTGGCTCCAACACAGCCGCGAGAGTTCAGTTCAAAGCGGATCCAAGACAGCAGCGAGAGTCCCGTCCACAGGAAACCATCTCAAGCGGAGGCGGATCAGCAGCGTAGAGATGTCCCCAACCGATACACAGGCGAGCGGTCCATCCTGGGTCCCGACGAGCGGTCCATCCTGGGTCTCGACTCCACAAGGGAGGGGGGGACATAGGAGAAAGAAAAGAAGCGGCAGATCAACTGGTCTAAAAAAGGAGGTCTATTTAAAGGCTAGAGTATACAGATGAGTTTTAAGGTGAGACTTAAATGCTTCTAAAGTAGGATACAGAGACCACACAAAACCACTCTTCATTAGGTCAGGATTACTAAAACTAAAAGATTGAAAGATTGAAAAGTATGTTGGAGTTCGGGTGTTGTTGGAGGGAACAGTTATAAATTCATCGAAAATAATTTGTGTTAAAAAGGGGGCAGATAAATATAAGAATATTATTCTTCCATCTGCTCCTTTCTGGTCATGGAAATGTATAAGAAACAAAAAAAACTATGAAAGTGCCAATTGTACGTTGCTTATATATATATATATTTGCATTTTCATGAAAGGAATACAAATAATCAATCAATCAATCAATCAATGTTTACTTATATAGCCCTAAATCACTAGTGTCTCAAAGGGCTGCACAAACCACCACGACATCCTCGGTAGGCCCACATAAGGGCAAGGAAAACTCACACCCAGTGGGACGTCGGTGACAATGATGACTATGAGAACCTTGGAGAGGAGGAAAGCAATGGATGTCGAGCGGGTCTAACATGATACTGTGAAAGTTCAATCCATAATGGATCCAACACAGTCGCGAGAGTCCAGTCCAAAGCGGATCCAACACAGCAGCGAGAGTCCCGTTCATAGCGGAGCCAGCAGGAAACCATCCCAAGCGGAGGCGGATCAGCAGCGCAGAGATGTCCCCAGCCGATATACAGGCAAGCAGTACATGGCCACCGGATCGGACCGGACCCCCTCCACAAGGGAGAGTGGGACATAGAAGAAAAAGAAAAGAAACGGCAGATCAACTGGTCTAAAAAGGAGGTCTATTTAAAGGCTAGAGTATACAGATGAGTTTTAAGGTGAGACTTAAATGCTTAAATGAGGTGGCATCTCGAACTGTTACCGGGAGGGCATTCCAGAGCACTGGAGCCCGAAATGAAAACGCTCTATAGCCCGCAGACTTTTTTTGGGGCTCTAGGAATCACTAATAAGCCGGAGTCTTTTGAAGGCAGATTTCTTGCCGGGACATATGGTACAATACAATCGGCAAGATAGGATGGAGCTAGACCGTGTAGTATTTTATACGTAAGTAGTAAAACCTTAAAGTCACATCTTAAGTGCACAGGAAGCCAGTGCAGGTGAGCCAGTATAGGTATATATGTATGTATATATGTATATAAAGGTATATACAGTATAGGTATATATGTATGTATATATGTATATAAAGGTATATACAGTATAGGTATATATGTATGTATATATGTATATAAAGGTATATACAGTATAGGTATATATGTATGTATATATGTATATAAAGGTATATACAGTATAGGTATATATGTATGTATATATGTATATAAAGGTATATACAGTATAGGTATATATGTATGTATATAAAGGTATATACAGTATAGGTATATATGTATGTATATATGTATATAAAGGTATATACAGTATAGGTATATATGTATGTATATATGTATATAAAGGTATATACAGTATAGGTATATATGTATGTATATATGTATATAAAGGTATATACAGTATAGGTATATATGTATGTATATATGTATATAAAGGTATATACAGTATAGGTATATATGTATGTATATATGTATATAAAGGTATATACAGTACAGGCGTAATGTGATCAAACTTTCTTGTTCTTGTCAAAAGTCCAGCAGCCGCATTTTGTACCAACTGTAATCTTTTAATGCTAGACATGGGGAGACCCGAAAATAATACGTTACAGTAATCGAGACGAGGCGTAACAAACGCATGGATAATGATCTCGGCGTCTTTAGTGGACAGAATGGAGCGAATTTTTGCGATATTGCGGAGATGAAAGAAGGCCGTTTTAATGATGATGATGCATGCATTTTTAAGTAGCCCCAACATTTTTAGAGTATAATAAGTCTCTTTTTATTCTGAAGCTAACCAACAATGAATAAAATGATTCTTACCATTAATGCGACTTCTTGAACAGGTGCGGTAGAAACCGGAGGGATGGATTCAAATGCATGAGAATATTTTATATTTTGAACGTTATTTTTGACACCGTGGTTACCAGCAGAATTATTCATAATTACCGTGTTTAGCAATGTCAGCTAAGATTTATCCGAGAGCCAGATGCAGTCATCAAAAGAGCCATAGGTTCCCTACCCCTGGTCTGGGAGGACCAAAAACAACTGCTCTCTCGGGTATTAATAATTGGATGGAAAAAAATAAATAAATGCATGAAGTAAACCCCCAAATAGTTGTGTGGGAGAGTTTTAAAAAGCTCCAAAATAGTCTTTCGCTGAGGCCATCGGAATGACCGTCTGCAGCCCTTTCACCATATATGGGCATGGTTGTGTCGCCCAGCCACCGTCACAACAACTCTGTTTTTTCTCCTGAAGTTGGTGTCAAAGTCAGGGAATGAACGATCTACGGCCCCCGGGATGATATTTGATTACCGTACTCTCCGGGACCATAAGGCGCACCGCCGATGAATGTTCTATTTTTGACATATTTTCATATAAAGTTACCGATGATTGTCACGCACATAGGAGGTGTGGCGAAATTATTCTCTGCATTTGACCCATCACCCTTGATCACCCCCTGGGAGGTGAGGGGAGCAGTGAGCAGCAGCGGTGGTCGCGCCCGGGAATCATTTTTTTGGTGATTTTAACCCCCCAATTCCAAGCCTTGAGTGCCAAACAGGGAGGTAATGGGTCCCATTTTTATAGTCTTTGGCAGGGGTCGGGAACCTTTTTGGCTGAGAGAGCCAAGAATCCAGATATTTTAAAATGTATTTCCGTACGAGACCTATAATATTCTAGTCATTTTGGTCTTACTTAAAAATGCATGCATTTTTAAGTAAGACCAAAATGACTAGAATATAATAGGTCTCATTTTGGTCTTACTTTAAAAATGCATGCATTTTTAAGTAAGACCAAAATGACTAGAATATAATAGGTCTCATTTTGGTCTTACTTAAAAATGCATGCATTTTTAAGTGAGACCAAAATGACTAGAATATAATAGGTCTCATTTTGGTCTTACTTAAAAATGCATGCATTTTTAAGACCAAAATGACTAGAATATAATAGGTCTCATTTTGGTCTTACTTAAAAATGCATGCATTTTTAAGTGAGACCAAAATGACTAGAATATAATAGGTCTCATTTTGGTCTTACTTAAAAATGCATGCATTTTTAAGTGAGACCAAAATGACTAGAATATAATAGGTCTCATTTTGGTCTTGGTTAAAAAATGCATGCATTTTTAAGTGAGACCAAAATGACTAGAATATAATAGGTCTCATTTTGGTCTTACTTAAAAATGCATGCATTTTTAAGTGAGACCAAAATGACTAGAATATAATAGGTCTCATTTTGGTCTTACTTAAAAATGCATGCATTTTTAAGTGAGACCAAAATGACTAGAATATAATAGGTCTCATTTTGGTCTTACTTAAAAATGCATGCATTTTTAAGTAAGACCAAAATGACTAGAATATAATAGGTCTCATTTTGGTCTTACTTAAAAATGCATGCATTTTTAAGTGAGACCAAAATGACTAGAATATAATAGGTCTCATTTTGGTCTTACTTAAAAATGCATGCATTTTTAAGTGAGACCAAAATGACTAGAATATAATAGGTCTCATTTTGGTCTTACTTAAAAATGCATGCATTTTTAAGTGAGACCAAAATGACTAGAATATAATAGGTCTCATTTTGGTCTTACTTAAAAATGCATGCATTTTTAAGTAAGACCAAAATGACTAGAATATAATAGGTCTCATTTTGGTCTTACTTAAAAATGCATGCATTTTTAAGTGAGACCAAAATGACTAGAATATAATAGGTCTCATTTTGGTCTTACTTAAAAATGCATGCATTTTTAAGTAAGACCAAAATGACTAGAATATAATAGGTCCCATTTTGGTCTTACTTAAAAATGCATGCATTTTTAAGTAAGACCAAAAGGACTAGAATATAATAGGTCTAATTTTGGTCTTACTTAAAAATGCATGCATTTTTAAGTAAGACCAAAATGACTAAAATATAATAGGTCTCATTTTGGTCTTACTTAAAAATGCATGCATTTTTAAGTGAGACCAAAATGACTAGAATATAATAGGTCTTATTTTGGTCTTACTTAAAAATGCATGCATTTTTAAGTGAGACCAAAATGACTAGAATATAATAGGTCTCATTTTGGTCTTACTTAAAAATGCATGCATTTTTAAGTGAGACCAAAATGACTAGAATATAACAGGTCTCATTTTGGTCTTACTTAAAAATGCATGCATTTTTAAGTAAGACCAAATGACTAGAATATAACGGGTCTCATTTTGGTCTTACTTAAAAATGCATGCATTTTTAAGTAAGACCAAAATGACTAGAATATAACGGGTCTCATTTTGGTCTTACTTAAAAATGCATGCATTATTAAGTAAGACCAAAATGACTAGAATATAACGGGTCTCATTTTGGTCTTACTTAAAAATGCATGCATTTTTAAGTAAGACCAAAATGACTAGAATATAACGGGTCTCATTTTGGTCTTACTTAAAAATGCATGCATTTTTAAGTAAGACCAAAATGACTAGAATATAATAGGTCTCATTTTGGTCTTACTTAAAAATGCATGCATTTTTAAGTAAGACCAAAATTGTCTAGAATATAATAGGTCTCATTTTGGTCTTACTTAAAAATGCATGCATTTTTAAGTAAGACCAAATGACTAGAATATAATAGGTCTCATTTTGGTCTTACTTAAAAATGCATGCATTTTTAAGTAAGACCAAAATGTCTAGAATATAATAGGTGTCATTTTGGTCTTACTTAAAAAATGCATGCATTTTTAAGTAAGACCAAAATGACTAGAATATAATAGGTCTCATTTTGGTCTTACTTAAAAACGCATGCATTTTTAAGTAAGACCAAAATGACTAGAATATAATAGGTCTCATTTTGGTCTTACTTAAAAACGCATGCATTTTTAAGTAAGACCAAAATGACTAGAATATAATAGGTCTCATTTTGGTCCTACTTAAAAACGCATGCATTTTTAAGTAAGACCAAAATGACTAGAATATAATAGGTCTCATTTTGGTCTTACTTAAAAACGCATGCATTTTTAAGTAAGACCAAAATGACTAGAATATAATAGGTCTCATTTTGGTCTTACTTAAAAACGCATGCATTTTTAAGTAAGACCAAAATGACTAGAATATAATAGGTCTCATTTTGGTCTTACTTAAAAACGCATGCATTTTTAAGTAAGACCAAAATGACTAGAATATAATAGGTCTCATTTTTGTCTTACTTAAAAATGCATGCATTTTTAAGTAAGACCAAAATGACTAGAATATAATAGGCCTCATTTTGGTCTTACTTAAAAATGCATGCATTTTTAAGTAAGACCAAAATGACTAGAATATAATAGGTCTCATTTTGGTCTTACTTAAAAATGCATGCATTTTTAAGTAAGACCAAATGACTAGAATATAATAGGTCTCATATATAATAGGTCTCATTTTGGTCTCATTTTGGTCTCATTTTGGTCTTACTTAAAAATGCATGCATTTTTAAGTAAGACCAAAATGACTAGAATATAATAGGTCTCGTATTCTTTGTAATAACGTTGATATTCTGAAGCTAACTGTGGAGGGGGCGTGGCCTGCGGGCCTGCAGCGAAGCGGGGTGTTGCCAGGACCGGCCTGGAAATCAGCGACAGGTGCGTGGATGGCCCACCTGAGCCTTGTTATCTAATCAACTGTCGCTCTGTTATAAGCAGCAGCAGCCGGGAAGAGAGACAGGGTGTGGAGCTGGAGCCGGAGCGCGAGCGAGAACGAAAGAGAAAAAGACAATTATTGAAAAATTAAAAAAAATATCGTAACCCTGAAACAGGCTTTCATGTCGAAGCTTGGTGGTCTGAAGAACGCCCAGGAGGGCAAGCCCTAAAAAAAACAAACAATAATAAATATATCATGCAATTTCTTGAACAAGTGCAGTAGAAAAAGGATGGATGGATTCAAATGCATGAGCATGTTTAATATTTTGAACTTTATTTTTAACACTTTGATTACAAGTGGAATTAGTCGTTACTTATCGTGTTAAGCAGTGTTAGCTCAGATTTATCCGAGAGCCAGATGCGGTCATCAAAAGAGCCACATCTGTCTCTAGAGCCATAGGTTCCCTACCCCTGGTCTTTGGTTGGACTCGACCGGGGTTTGAACTCACAACCTACCGGTCTCAGGGCGGACACTCTAACTGGGACAGTCGCTCGCTGTTGTGCGGGTTCAATGGACCATCAAGGAAGGACATCTTGCTTGAGCAGGTGTGACTTTTGTTTATCTTTCAGCTCCTTCCTCCACTGCTCGTTCGCCGGTTGCTTTTCAGCCGTCATCTGCTCTCTGTTGTTTCCGCTCTCCACCTCCTTCTGCATCGTTTTCTCCTCCTTCTCCCCTTTTATACGCTGAGAGGAGATACGTTTATTGTCTCCCGGTGTGCGAGCCACGCACCGGATCTCGCTTGTAGCGTCGCTCCCGGCACGCCCCGCTTCTCCGCTCGGTCGTCGTCTCCGCCTCCTTGCCGCCATCTTGGGCCAGGCTCCAGCGTGCCCTGCCCCGCTGCTCGTTTGCAGGCTCCGCCTCTCCACACTAACCACTAGGCCACTTTTATTATTTTTTTTTCTAAATGTAAAGTACTACATTGTGGTCTACATAACATGTAATGGTGGTTCTTTGGTCAAAATGTTGCATAGATGATGTTTTACACCATCTTTCGGATGCGTCGTTTTGTGGGCGGGTCTTATTTACGTGGCTCACCTTCGACGGCGTCTTCTCACCCGTCATCTTTGTTGTAGCGGTGTAGCGTGCAAGGACGGGAATAGAAATGTGTCCCTTGGGAAAAAAAAAAAAAAACGTCCGACTGGAACTCTCTAATAACTAAAGTCCCTTGGGTGAATAATGTCAACTCACTACACCGGTTTTTTTTAGTGCCTTCATGGCGAGTTTACTGACAGATATAAGTAATAACTTTACACTACTTTATATTCGAAATGGCAACATTGGAGGATGAATGTCACATAGCAAGAAGATAGAGAAAAAGAAGAAGTTTATCAACTACGGTGTTGACACAGACTACAAAGGCGGACATGCGCAAATTTTCAGGATATATGCAGATCCCAAATACAGATCAGCAGGTACCAGAAGGTAGGAAAACTTGCTTTTGCACATTATTGCGAAACAAAATGCCGGATAATGTCTTACCTTATCCACGCACCATAAAATTATAGGTATGTTGAAGCTTACCAAAGTCGTACTAAAACATTTTTATATATTTTTGAGCGCCGTGTGTAATTGTTTATATATTCAATGGAACATACATAATGTTGGTGTTGTTTACTTAGGTCATATTGCAGTTTACACATATCTCTTTTGTGTGATGTATCTCTTATGTGTGACTGCCATCATATTGTAGTCTAAACATATCTCTTATGTGTGACTGCCATCATAGTGCAGTCTACACGTATCTCTTATGTGTGACTGCCATCATATTGAAGTCTACACGTATCTCTTATGTGTGACTGCCATCATATTGCAGTCTACACGTATTTCATATGTGTGACTGCCATCATATTGCAGTCTACACGTATCTCTTATGTGTGACTACCATCATATTGCAGTCTACACGTATCTCATGTGTGACTGCCATCATATTGCAGTCTACACGTATCTCTTATGTGTGACTGCCATCATATTGCAGTCTACACGTATTTCTTATGTGTGACTGCCATCATATTGCAGTCTACACGTATCTCTTATGTGTGGCCCCCATCATATTGCAGTCTACACGTATCTCATGTGTGACTGCCATCATATTGCAGTCTACACGTAATTCTTATGTGTGACTGCCATCTACTGGTCGCACTTATCGTTTCACTATGTAAGAAAAAAAAATAGCTTCAAGGTCGGTAAGTGCAACCAAAATTTGCTCCATACATAAGGCACACTGTCGAGTTTTGTGATAATGAAAGAATTCTAAGTGCGCCTTATAGTCCGAAAAATACGGTATTTCTGCTATGACTACATGATTAGATTTTTTCAAATTTATTGTGGACTTATGTCGATCCCAAAGTCCATGTGGCTCCCTTTAGTGGTTGTGGCCCCAAACAATGACAACAGTTGTTTATGGCGCAGGCTGGCCCTGGCGACACAATACTGTTTTTGGTTCAGCTGGAGCTGATTAGATTGTGCAGATGTTCCTCATGAAGTGTCTTGAAGACATGTGTTCATTTCAAAACATTGTGCATGGGGGGTTAGCATTCATCACAAAGGGTTGGGGCACAAAGTTCTCTCCACAGTTCTCCACAGTTCTCCATAGTTCTCCATAGTTCTCCACAGTTCTCCATAGTTCTCCACAGTTCAGAAGGAAGGAGTCATCTGACCACAGTCTGTATGGGGAAGTGAAACCGAATAAGCAAACACACACTTTTGTATTTCGGACATTCTTGAGACCTCTGAAAAAAATGCCTACTTCTTTAGGACCAACCTTTCTAGATATATAAAGATTTGTATTTACAACATTAATAATATATACATAATATGCAAATTTAAAAAAAGGTACGTTTTTGGTTAATAATTTTTTTTTTTTAATTTTTGTTTCTAATTGGTTTTTAATCTTCATTATTTACTTTGTTATTAAAGTATGTCTCTATATACATATTTTTTAAATTAATTGTATTGTTTTGGCCAAAGGGGGCACATTTCAATTTCTTACACACACTTGTTTTTTCATATGTTGACCAGAGAGGGAGCACTTCAGATTTTTACACACACTTGTTATTTCATATGTTGGCCAGAGGGGGAGCCCTTCAAATTTTTACACACACTTTTTTGTTGACCAGAGGGGTAGCACTTCAAATTTTAACACACACTTGTTATTCCATATGTTGACCAGAAGGGGAGCACTTCAAATGTTTACACACACTTGTTATTCCATATGTTGACCAGAGGGGGAGCACTTCAATTTTTTTTACACACACATGTTATTTCATATGTTGACCAGAGGGGTAGCACTTCAAATTTTTTACACACACTTGTTATTTCATATCTTGACCAGAGTGGCAGCACTTCAATTTTTTTTACACACACATGTTATTTCATATGTTGACCAGAGGGGTAGCACTTCAAATTTTTTGCACACATTTGGTATTTCATATGTTGACCAGAGAGGTAGCACTGCATATTTTTACACACACTTGTTATTTCATATGTTGACTAGAGGGGGAGCACTTCAAATTCTTACACACACTTGTTATTACATTGTTGACCAAAGGAGGAGGACTTCAATTTTTTTACACACACATGTCATTTCATATGTTGAACAGAGGGGGAGCACTTCAATTTTTCCTACACACACGTTATTTCATATGTTGACCAGAGGGGGAGCACTTCAAAATTGTATACACACTTATTTCATCTGTTGACCAGAGAGGTAGCACTGCAAATTTTTACACACTTATTTTATATGTTGACCAGAGGGGAAACACTTCAAATTTTTACACACACTTGTTATTTCATATGTTGGCCAGAGAGGTAGCACTGCAAATTTTTACACTCTTGTTATTTTATATGTTTACCAGAGGGGAAACACTTCAAATTTTTACACACACTTGTAGTTTCATTTGTTGGCCAGAGAGTTAGCACTGCAAATGTTTACACACTTGTTATTTTATATATTGACCAGAGGGGAGCACTTCAATTTTTTACACACACTTGTTATTTCATATGTTGGCCAGAGGGGGAGCACTTCAAATTTTTACACATATTTGTTATTTCATTTGTTGACCAGAGGGGTAGCACTTCAAATTTTTTACACACACTTGTTATTTCATATGTTGATCAGAGGGTAGCACTTCTAATTTTTTACACACACTTATTTCATATGTTGACCAGAGTGGGAGCACTTACATTTTTTACACACACTTGTTATTTCATATGTTGGCCAGAGGGGGAGCACTTCAAATTTTTACACACATTTGTTATTTCATATGTTGACCAGAGGGCTAGCACTTCTAATTTTTTACACACACTTGTTATTTCATATGTTGACCAGAGAGGTAGCACTTCAACTTTTACACACACGTGTTATTTCATATGTTGACCAGAGAGGGAGCACTTCAAATTCTTACACACACTTGTTATTACATTGTTGACCAAAGGGGGAGGAATTACATTTTTTTACACACACTTATTTCATATGTTGACCAGAGGGGTAGCACTTCAAATTTGTACACACACTTGTTATTCCATATGTTGACCAGAGGGGGAGCACTTCAAATGTTTACACACACTTGTTATTCCATATGTTGACCAGAGGGGGAGCACTTCAATTTTTTTCACCCACACTTGTTATTTCATATGTTGACCAGAGGGGGAGCACTTCAATTTTTTACACACACACATGTTATTTCATATGTTGACCAGAGGGGGAGCATTTCAATTTTTTTCATATGTTGACCAGAGAGGTAACACTGCAAATATTTACACACTTATTTTATATGTTGACCAGAGGGGAAACAATTCAATTTTTTACACACACTTGTTATTTCATATGTTGGCCAGAGGGGGAACACTTCAAATTTTTTACACACATTTGTTATTTCATATGTCGACCAGAGGGGGAGCACTTCAATTTTTACACACACTTGTCATTTCATATGTTGACCAGAGGGGGAGCACTTCAATTTTTTTACACACACTTGTTATTTCATATGTTGACCAGAGGGGGAGCACTTCAATTTTTTTTACACACACATGTTATTTCAAATGTTGACTAGAGGGGGATCACTTCAAATTTTTTACACACACCTGTTATTTCATATGTTGACCAGAGAGCTAGCATTTCAATTTTTACACACACTTGTTATTTCATATGTTGACCAGAGTGGGAGCATTTCAATTTTTTTTTACACACACTTGTTACTTCATATGTTGACCAGAGGGGGAGCCCTTCAAATTTTTACACACACTTGTTATTTCATTTGTTGACCAGAGGGGGAGCACTTCAAATTTTTACACACACATGTTATTTCATATGTTGACCAGAGGGGGAGCATTTCGATTTTTTTACACACACTTGTTATTTCATATGTTGACCAGAGAGGTAGCACTGCAAATTTTTTACACACTTGTTATATTATTTGTTGACCAGAGGGGAAACACTTCATATTTTTACACACACTTGTTATTTCATATGTTGGCCGGAGAGGGAGCACTTCAAATTTTTACACACACTTGTTATTTCATATGTTGACCAGAGGGCTAGCACTTCTAATTTTTTACACACACTTGTTATTTCATATGTTGACCAGAGAGGTAGCACTTCAATTTTTACACACACGTGTTATTTCATATGTTGACCAGAGAGGGAGCACTTCAAATTCTTACACACACTTGTTATTACATTGTTGACCAAAGGGGGAGGAATTACATTTTTTTACACACACTTATTTCATATGTTGACCAGAGGGGTAGCACTTCAAATTTGTACACACACTTGTTATTCCATATGTTGACCAGAGGGGGAGCACTTCAAATGTTTACACACACTTGTTATTCCATATGTTGACCAGAGGGGGAGCACTTCAATTTTTTTTACCCACACTTGTTATTTCACATGTTGACCAGAGAGGTAACACTGCAAATATTTACACACTTATTTTATATGTTGACCAGCGGGGAAACAATTCAATTTTTTACAGACACTTGTTATTTCATATGTTGGCCAGAGGGGAAACACTTCAAATTTTTTACACACATTTGTTATTTCATATGTCGATCAGAGGGGGAGCACTTCAATTTTTACACACACTTGTCATTTCATATGTTGACCAGAGGGGGAGCACTTCAATTTTTACACACACTTGTCATTTCATATGTTGACCAGAGGGGGAGCACTTCAATTTTTTTACACACACTTGTTATTTCATATGTTGACCAGAGGGGGAGCACTTCAATTTTTTTTACACACACATGTTATTTCAAATGTTGACTAGAGGGGGATCACTTCAAATTTTTTACACACACCTGTTATTTCATATGTTGACCAGAGAGCTAGCATTTCAATTTTTACACACACTTGTTATTTCATATGTTGACCAGAGTGGGAGCATTTCAATTTTTTTTACACACACTTGTTACTTCATATGTTGACCAGAGGGGGAGCCCTTCAAATTTTTACACACACTTGTTATTTCATTTGTTGACCAGAGGGGGAGCACTTCAAATTTTTACACACACATGTTATTTCATATGTTGACCAGAGGGGGAGCATTTCGATTTTTTTACACACACTTGTTATTTCATATGTTGACCAGACAGGTAGCACTGCAAATTTTTTACACACTTGTTATATTATTTGTTGACCAGAGGGGAAACACTTCATATTTTTACACACACATGTTATTTCATATGTTGGCCGGAGAGGGAGCACTTCAAATTTTTACACACACTTGTTATTTCATATGTTGACCAGAGGGCTAGCACTTCTAATTTTTTACACACACTTGTTATTTCATATGTTGACCAGAGAGGTAGCACTTCAATTTTTACACACACGTGTTATTTCATATGTTGACCAGAGAGGGAGCACTTCAAATTCTTACACACACTTGTTATTACATTGTTGACCAAAGGGGGAGGAATTACATTTTTTTACACACACTTATTTCATATGTTGACCAGAGGGGTAGCACTTCAAATTTGTACACACACTTGTTATTCCATATGTTGACCAGAGGGGGAGCACTTCAAATGTTTACACACACTTGTTATTCCATATGTTGACCAGAGGGGGATTACTTCAATTTTTTTTACCCACACTTGTTATTTCATATGTTGACCAGAGGGGGAGCACTTCAATTTTTTTATACACTCTTGTTATTTCATCTGTTGACCAGAGAGGTAACACTGCAAATATTTACACACTTATTTTATATGTTGACCAGAGGGGAAACAATTCAATTTTTTACACACACTTGTTATTTCATATGTTGAAACGAGGGGGAGCACTTCAATTTTTACACACACTTGTTATTTGAAGAAGGGTGGAAATATAAGAACACACACACACACACACAAACACACACACACACACACGTATTTCATACCTTTTTGAGACCTCTGAAAAATGCCTACCTCTTTAGGACCACCCTTTCTAGATACATAAAGATGTCTGAAGAAGGGTGGAAATATGAGAACGGACACACACACACACACACACACACACACGCACACACACACACACACAGCTTGGTCTTCCTTCAGACAACAGAACAACTAACTCGCCAGCACACAATTGATCAAGTCCAGACCCTCTCACTTTTGTCCCTTAAATCTGGTTGTGGTTGTCACTTCTCCCTTCTGAAGAGGTCTCTTTGAACTCGGCTTGGAGTAATTGTTAGCGTCTTTCCTCGGATCGGTTTGCGTTACTAAACTGCACATCCCCGACTACAAAGACACATTTTTATTTTGTACATTTTTGGCCACCATGGTGAAGTTCTCCCACAACCAGGATATGAAACCAATTCCTATTTTTAGCAGAAATGACCACACATGCTCTGTAAAGTTCAAAGGCAGGTTTCCATATGAGTTGGGAAAATACTCAGTCTTTCACAAGAAAGGATGGGGCGAGGTACACCCCTTTGTCCACAACTGTGTGAGCAAATAGTCCCTGTATCAAAAACCAACATCAATCTCTAAAGGATATCACCACATGGGCTCAGGAACACTTCAGAAAACCACTGTCACTAAATACAGTTTGTAGCTACATCTGTAAGTGCAAGTTAAAGCTCTACTATGCAAAGCAAAAGCCATTTATCAACAACATCCAGAAACACCGCCGGCCTCTCTGGGCCCGAGATCATCTAAGATGGACTGATGCAAAGAGGAAAAGTGTTCTGTGGTCTAATGAGTCCATATTTCAATCAATCAATCAATCAATCAATGTTTACTTATATAGCCCTAAATCACTAGTGTCTCAAAGGGCTGCACAAACCACAACACGAACCACTACGACATCCTCGGTAGGCCCACATAAGGGCAAGGAAAACTCACACCCAGTGGGACGTCGGTGACAATCCCTCAGACGGCACTGCATCAAAAACCGACATCAATATCTAAGGGATATCACCACATGGGCTCAGGAACACTTCAGAAAACTACTGTCACTAAATACAGTTTGTCGCTACATCTGTAAGTGCAAGTTAAAGCTCTACTATGCAAAGCAAAAGTCATTTATCAACAACATCCAGAAACACCGCCGGCCTCTCTGGGCCCGAGATCATCTAAGATGGACTGATGCAAAGTGGAAAAGTGTTCTGTGGTCTGACGAGTCCACATTTCAAATTGTTTTTGGAAATATTCGACATTGTGTCATCCGTACCAAAGGGGAAGCGAACCATCCAGACTGTTATCGATGCAAAGTTCAAAAGCCAGCATGTGTGATGGTATGGGGGTGCATTAGTGCCCAAGGCATGGGTAACTTACACATCTGTGAAGGCACCATTAATGCTGAAAGGTACATACAGGTTTTGGAGCAACATATGCTGCCATTTAAGCACCGTCTTTTTCATGGACGCCCCTGCTTATTTCAGCAAGACAATGCCGAGCCACATTCAGCACGTGTTACAACAGCGTGGCTTCATAAAAAAAAATAGTACGGGTACTTTCCTGGCCCGCCTGCAGTCCAGACCTGTCTCCCATGGAAAATGTGTGGCGCATTATGAAGCGTAAAATACGACAGCGGAGACTGTTGAAGGACTGAAGCTCTACATAAAACAAGAACGGGAAAGAATTCCACTTTCAAAGCTTCAACAATTAGTTTCCTCAGTTCCCAAACGTTTATTGAGTGTTGTTAAAAGAAAAGGTGATGTAACACAGTGGTGAACATGCCCTTTCCCAACTACTTAGGCACGTGTTGCAAAAAAAAAATTAAGTTTGAGTTTGAACATCAAATATGTTGAATATGGGTTGAAAAGGATTTGCAAATCATTGTATTCTGTTTATATTTACATCGAACACAATTTCCCAACTCATATGGAAACGGGCTTTGCAAATGTGTTGTTTTGTGATAGTAGGTCGGTGAGGCAAAAGTAAGTTTGAGCCGTCGCCAAGCGAAATAGCGACCTGGCACAAGTCGACCATAATCCCGAGCTTCGGGATCGGCCTTTTAATCTGCAGACGTTTAGTAGTGTTGGCACGTAGCTGCAGCTGTCAGCTTTATGGGAGAGAGATCTGGGTTTTATTTGCGCAAAAGCGCTCCTTGCCAGAACTCAGAAAGAGAAAGACAAGAGTGCGAGAGAGAGAGAAAGAAAGAGAGAGAGAGCAGTAGAGCGACAACTGAAGCCGGTCCTTTTTTAGGTCCGAAATGGTCTAGTTGTATTTCTTCTTGAGACGACTTCAACCTTCTGCGTGTGTGTGTGTGTGTGTGTGTGTGTGTGTGTGTGTGTGTGTGTGTGTGTGTGTGTGTGTGTGTGTGTGTGTGTTTCTCAGAGCAGGAAATGAGTAGTTTATTGTGTGTACATTGCTAACCAACGAGGCAAAGTACAACGAGGCGATCAGCAAGATTTGGACATAAGTGTAGATAGACCTTTAAAGAACATGATGTCATGGCTGTCTTGAGTTTCCAATCATTTTTTATTTTTTGTGATGTAGTGTTTGGAGAACATACTTGTTGGTCACAAAAAACATTCATGAAGTTTGCTTCTTTTATGAATTTATTAAGGCAATCCTCCTTTTTCATTGTCTTGTTTACTCTCTGTAAAGCAGCAGTTCCATCCATCCGAGGTCGGGTCGCGGGGGCAGCAGCCTAAGCAGGGAAACCCAGACTTCCCTCTCCCCAGCCACTTCGTCTAGCTCTTCCCGGGGGATCCCAAGGCGTTCCCAGGCCATAGTCTTCCCAACGTGTCCTGGGTCTTCCCCGTGGCCTCCTACCGGTTGGGCGTGCCCTAAACACCTCCCTAGGGAGGCGTTCGGGTGGCATCCTGACCAGATGCCCGAACCACCTCATCTGGCTCCTCTCCATGTGGAGGAGCAGCGGCTTTACTTTGAGTTCCTCCCGGATGGCAGAGCTTCTCACCCTATCTCTAAGGGAGAGACCCAAACTCATTTTGTCCGCTTGTACCCGTGATCTTATCCTTTCGGTCATAACCCAAAGCTCATGACCATAGGTGAGGATGGGAACGTAGATCGACCGGTAAATTGAGAGCTTTGCCTTCCGGCTCAGCTCCTTCTTCACCACAACGGATCGGATCGGAGCAGCAGTTCCATTGGCAGCAAAACAGGCCCAGAGCATAATACTAAAACCACCATGCTTGACGGTGGGAATGGTGTTCTTGGGATTAAAGGCCTCACCTTTTCTCCTGCAACCATATTAGATTAGATAAGATTAGATAGTACTTTATTTATTCCGTCAGGAAAGTTGATTGGCAACACTAAATGGTCCCTAGTGTGTGAATGTTGTCTGTCTATCTGTGTTGGCCCTGCTATGAGGTGGCGACTTGTCCAGGGTGTACCCCGCCTTCCGCCCGATTGTAGCTGAGATAGGCGCCAGCGCCCCCCGCGAGCCCAAAAGGGAATAAGCGGTAGGAAATAGATGGATGGATACCTGTACTGTATATACCTTTATATACATATATACATACATATATACCTATACTGTATATACCTTTATATACATATATACATACATATATACCTATACTGTATATACCTTTATATACATATATACATACATATATACCTATACTGTATATACCTTTATATACATATATACATACATATATACCTATACTGTATATACCTTTATATACATATATACATACATATATACCTATACTGTATATACCTTTATATACATATATACATACATATATACCTGTACTGTATATACCTTTATATACATATATACATACATATATACCTATACTGGCTCACCTGCACTGGCTTCCTGTGCACTTAAGATGTGACTTTAAGGTTTTACTACTTACGTATAAAATACTACACGGTCTAGCTCCATCCTATCTTGCCGATTGTATTGTACCATATGTCCCGGCAAGAAATCTGCATTCAAAGGACTCCGGCTTATTAGTGATTCCCAAAGCCCAAAAAAAGTCTGCGGGCTATAGAGCTTTTTCATTTCGGGCTCCAGTACTCTGGAATGCCCTCCCGGTAACAGTTCGAGATGCTACCTCAGTAGAAGCATTTAAGTCTCACCTTAAAACTCATTTGTATACTCTAGCCTTTAAATAGACTCCCTTTTTAGACCAGTTGATCTGCCGTTTCTTTTCTTTTTCTCCTATGTCCCACTCTCCCTTGTGGAGGGGGTCCGGTCAGATCCGGTGGCCATGTACTGCTTGCCTGTGTATCGGCTGGGGACATCTCTGCGCTGCTGATCCGCCTCCGCTTGGGTTGGTTTCCTGCTGGCTCCGCTGTGAACGGGACTCTCGCTGCTGTGGTGGATCCGCTTTGGACTGGACTCTCGCGACTGTGTTGGATCCATTGTGGATTGAACTTTCACAGTATCATGTTGGACCCGCTCGACGTCCATTGCTTTCCTCCTCTCCAAGGTTCTCATAGTCATCATTGTCACCGACGTCCCACTGGGTGTGAGTTTTCCTTGCCCTTATGTGGGCTCTACCGAGGATGTCGTAGTGGTTTGTGCAGCCCTTTGAGACACTAGTGATTTAGGGCTATATAAGTAAACATCCATAATGGATCCAACACAGCCGCTAGAGTCCAGTCCAGAGAGGATCCAACACAGCAGCGAGAGTAGCTAACAGGAAACCATCCCAAGCGGAGGCGGATCAGCAGCACAGAGATGTCCCCAGCCGATACACAGCCAAGCAGTACATGGCCACCGGATCGGACCGGACCCCCTCCACAAGGGAAGAGTGGGACATAGGAGAAAAAGAAAAGAAGCGGCAGATCAACTGGTCTAAAAAGAGAGTCTATTTAAAGGCTAGAGTATACAAATGAGTTTTAAGGTGAGACTTAAATGCTTCCACTGAAAAATACAAATTTAAATGTTTTTTTTCCAATTCAAGACAGAGTTACCGTATTTTTCGGACTATAAATCGAGTTTTTTTTTCAGTTTGGCCGTGGGTGCGACTTATAGTCCGAAAAATACAGTACATATTTTTGGTAACACTTTAGTATGGGGAACATATTCTAAGTAACAAAGACTTAATTTATAGTTTTTTGGACACCAGGGGAACATATTCTAAGTAGGGCTGCAACTAAAAACTAATAATCGATTAATCCGTCAATTATTACTTCAATTAATCGATTATTAATCAAATTAAAGAGACAAACTACATTTCTATTATTTCCAGTATTTTATTGAAAAAGAGCATACTGGAACCATACTTATTTTGATTCTTGTTTCTCAGCTGTTTGTAAATGTTGCAGTTTATAAATAAAGGTTTATTTTTAAAAAATATATACATATTTTAAATAAATAAAAAAAGTAGCCTCTGCACATGCGCATAGCATAGATCCAACGAATCGACGACTAACTTAATCGCCAACTATTTTTATAAACGATTTTAATTGATTTAATCGATGAGTTGTTGCAGCCCTAATTCTAAGTAACAAAGACTTAATTTAGAGTTTTTTGGTTAGGGTTAGAGAGTTAGGGTTATAATAAGGCCCTGCCAAATAAGGCATTAATAAGTACTTAATAATAACTAGTTAAGAGCCAATATGTTACTAATTTGCACGTAAATAAGCAACTAATTAATGGTGAATATGTTCCACACACTAAAGTGTTACCATGTTTTTTTTTACTGGTTCACAAAATGAACCGTGCATGAACATCACCTTGTTCAAAGAACAAAACCAAAAAATTACTTCTGCTTTTGCCGTATCCGTAATACGCCGATTGGGAGAAGTTTTTATTTACACTATGAGTCGGGTGTGTCTTGACCTCCGCCGAACCCCTGAGCCCGACTCACTGAACCCCTAAGGTTCGATCGAACCCAGGTTAAGAACCACTGACTTAGAGTGAAAAGCAAATTTAATTTTCTCTGGTATACCAAACATTCTCGAGACTCTCCTGAAGGACAGTGCAGCGAAGACGCAACAAATTACCTTCCAATGCCATCAACGCAAATCCCATCGGATGGTCAGCGCCTGAGTGACTCCGCACTCCCTTCCCTCTGTTGCTACATATCTGGAGATGTACGTAGTAATATGTATATGTGCTTTGCTATGGAGGTTTTTGTCCTACTCCCACTCTGGATTGTATTTTTTTACTCATCCTTCTCCAGTGTTCTACCTTTTTCCCCATCTTTTACGGGACGCCATGTGGCGACCCATCAGCGTTCCTGTTCTGTAACCCTGTTCACTGTTTGTTTGTCTAATCTTGAACGGGTTTGTGCTGAAAACAAAGTTCCGTTGTACTTGTGCAGGGACAATAAAGACCGATCGTATCCTGATATGTGGGTCTCTTTTGCAGGTGTATCTACCCCGTATTCTACTGAAAGGACTATTTTTTTGAATAATTTGTAGAGGTTAAAGGTGTGGTTATCTCCTTTGTAATTAACCCTAAAGGTGCCTATAGGGGTTCTTGCCCAGTATAGTCATCCAAGTATGCCTTTAGGCCTCTTCCCCAAACGACGAAGAACTAAATGGTCCAGGCCTATTCAACTAAATGGTTGGGTAACACATTCCAAAAGAGTTTATAGAACGAGGGGGACCGGATTACTCTCTTGACTATTATTCTTGTTGGTATATTCCTGTTGCAAAAAAATCAATCAATCAATCAATCAATCAGTGTTTATTTATTTAGCCCCAAATCACAAATGTCTCAAAGGACTGCACAAATCATTACGACTACAACATCCTCGGAAGAACCCACAAAAGGGCAAGGAAAACTCACACCCAGTGGAGAGGGAGAATTCACATCCAGTGGGACGCCAGTGACAATGCTGACTATGAGAAACCTTGGAGAGGACCTCAGATGTGGGCAAACCCCCCCCCCCCCCCCCCCCCCCGCGTTACGTTACAGTAATCGAGACGAGGCGTAACAAACGCATGGATAATGATCTCGGCGTCTTTAGTGGACAAAAAAAGCTACTCAATGGCTATTTCTGTCAGAGCTGTACAAAAACATGCCTGCAACATGTTTTAAAAAAAGGCTGGAAAGACTGAGAACGTTGAGGAATGCTCATCAAACACTTATTTGGAACATCCCACAAGTGAACAAACTAATTAGGAACAGGTGGTTGCCAAAGCAGGTTCCATGAAAATCAAGCTAAAATGAAGGTTTTGGAATTGGCCTTCCCAAAGTCCTGACTTTAACATGTGGACAATGCTGAGGAAACAAGTCCGTTTCAGAAAAAAACAACACATTTAGCTGAACTGAATAAGCGGTAGAAAATGGATGGATGGATGGATGGATGGCACCAATTTTGTGGTCAAAAATTTGAGCAGAAGCTTGTGGATGCCTAACAAAAGTGTCTTATTGCAGTGAAACTAAGAACATTTCTGTATGTGTAACGGTTCGCTTGCATCGGGTTCGTTCTCTCAAATGATGCAGTCGGACTTGGACACAGCGTGACGGTAAGAAATTAAGATTTATTCAATAAATAAAACAGACTATGAACAGAAAAATTGGTATTAGTATTAAAATTGGTATTAGTATTAGTAAAATTGGTATTTCCGTTCGGGCTCCAGTACTCTGGAATGCCCTCCCGGTAACAGTTCGAGATGCCACCTCAGTAGAAGCATTTAAGTCTCACCTTAAAACTCATTTGTATACGCTAGCCTTTAAATAGACTCCCTTTTTAGACCAGTTGATCTGCCGTTTCTTTTCTTTTTCTCCTATGTGCCACTCTCCCTTGTGGAGGGGGTCCGGTCCGATCCGGTGGCCATGTACTGCTTGCCTGTGTATCGGCTGGGGACATCTCTGCGCTGCTGATCCGCCTCCGCTTGGGATGGTTTCCTGCTGGCTCCGCTATGAACGGGACTCTCGCTGCTGTGTTGGATCCGCTTTGGACTGGACTCTCGCGACTGTGTTGGATCCATTATGGATTGAACTTTCACAGTATCATGTTAGACCCGCTCGACATCCATTGCTTTCCTCCTCTCCAAGGTTCTCATAGTCATCATTGTCACCGACGTCCCACTGGGTGTGAGTTTTCCTGGCCCTTATGTGGGCCTACCGAGGATGTCGTAGTGGTTTGTGCAGCCCTTTGAGACACTAGTGATATAGGGCTATATAAGTAAACATTGATTGATTGATTGATTGAAAAGGCATAACAAACAGAACTAGCCTGGGAGCTAGAAACAACCAAAAGCGCTAGCGTGGGAGCTAGGGAAATAACAAACAAATTTGCACGGGGAACAAAAGGCTTAGCGTGAAAGCTAGCAAGTAAACACATGGAATAGGAATCGTTACTTTTAGTGAAACACTAACTAGGATGCGAGAAAGAATGATCAAAGAAGGCAGGCTTGATTGAATACAGGTGCGTGTAAAAAACAAGATGCAGGTGACACTAATACGTGACTATGGCAACGGAAACAAACAGGAAGTGCCACCAGGAACTAAGGAAGACCAATACTAATACAAAAACCGAACAAAACCAGAAAACGACATGATCCGAGCAGCAGATCATGACAGTATGTTTACTTTCAACTCACATTTTCAATAGAGACATAATAAAGTCATAAAAGAAGCAAACTTCATGAATGTTTTTTGTGACCAACAAGCAGGTGCTCCATTACTCTATCACCCAAAAAAAATAAGAGTTGTAGAAATGATTGGAAACTCATGACATTACGTTCTTTAAAAGTCTATGCCAACTTTTGATCCCTCACTCTCAGGTTTGTGTTGTCCAGACTTGTAGAGCGGGAGGGGAGAGTGACTGACAACTAACGGTTGGTTTCTGTCGAGTTGTTCTGGTTCTGAGGTTGTGTCAAGCCGGGGCCTGCCCTACTCCTCTCTTTAGTCTTGAGAACCAAGAAACCACCGCAAGGCTTGGCTGGCTTGCCTCAGAGCTTGGCGGCTCTCGCTGCGAGCCATTCCCATCGCACTCATCTGTTTATTATTTCCCTGCGAGGGCCTGCCCGCCAAACTCGGAAGCGGGGGAATAGGTCAGGATGAGGGAATAG
Organism: Nerophis ophidion; assembly: GCF_033978795.1. NCBI lineage: Eukaryota > Metazoa > Chordata > Actinopteri > Syngnathiformes > Syngnathidae > Nerophis > Nerophis ophidion. The sequence continues at coordinate 5,264,083 of NC_084617.1, read as the reverse complement.
TCTCCCATGTTCCGTTGACGACTCCTCAAGAGACCCACTTGATGGGTTTTTTGAAGGAAACCATGCATCTATCTGAGAAACATGTGTCCCTGGCTAATGGTTTTAGATTTAATGCACTCGTATTGTTGTAGCGTCGCACTCTGTCAGGGTCCGAGACCTCTCTGTTTTTCCAGGTTTCTGTGGTTTATCCGTTATAAGCTGTTATCCTGTTTCCTGTAACCTGTTATTCTGTTTCCTGAAACCTGTTATTAGTTGTCCTTTGGCTGTATCCTGTTGCCTGTTTCCTGAAACCTGTTATCCTGTTTCCTGTTGGCTCTGTCCTGTTTCCTTTAACCTGTTATCCTGTTTCCTGTTGGCTCTGTCCTGTTGCCTCTTTCCTGGAACCTGTTATCCTGTTTCCTGTTGGTTGTATACTGTTGCCTGTTTCCTGTAACCTGGAATCCTGTTTCCTGTTGGCTCTGTCCTGTTTCCTTTAACCTGTTATCCTGTTTCCTGTTGGTTGTATCCTGTTGCCTCTTTCCTGTAACATGTTATCCTGTTTCCTGATGGCTGTATACTGTTGCCTGTTTCCTGTAACCTGGAATCCTGTTTTCCTGTCGGCTGTGTCCTGTTGCCTGTTTCCTGGAACCTGTTATCCTGTTTCCTGTTGGCTTTATGCTGTTGCCTGTTTCCTGTTGACTGTATCCTGTAACATGTTATCCGTTTCCTGAGACCTGTTTTCCTTTGTCCTGTTGGCTATATCCTTTTGCCTGTTTCCTGTAACCTGGACTCCTGTTTCCTGTTGGCTGTGTCCTGTTTCCTGTAACCTGTTATCCTGTTACCTGTTGGCTGTGTCCTTTTGCCTGTTTCCTGTAACCTGTTATCCTGTTTCCTGTAACCTGTTTTCCTCTTTCCTGTTGGCTGTTTCTTGTTTCCTGTAACCTCTTATCCTGTTTCATGTTGGCTGTATCCTATTGCCCGTTTCCTGTGACCTGGTTCCTGTTTCCTGTTGGCTGTGTCTTGTTTCCTGTTGGCTGTGTCCTGTTTCCTGTAACCTGTTATCCTGTTACCTGTTGGCTGTGTCCTTTTGCCTGTTTTCCTGTAACCTGTTTTCCTCTTTCCTTTCGGCTGTTTCTTGTTTCCTGTAGCCTCTTATCCTGTTTCATGTTGCGCGGTATCCTATTGCCCATTTCCTGTGACCTGGTTTCCTGTTTCCTGTTGGCTGTGTCCTGTTTCCTGTTAGCTGTGTCCTGTTTCCTGTTGGCTGTGTCCTGTTTCCTGTAACCTGTTATCCTGTTACCTGTTGGCTGTGTCCTTTTGCCTGTTTCCCTGTAACTTGTTTTCCTTTTTCCTGTTGGCTGTTTCTTGTTTCCTGTAACCTCTTATCCTGTTTCATGTTGGCTGTATCCTATTGCCCGTTTCCTGTGACCTGGTTCCTGTTTCCTGTTGGCTGTTTCATGTTTCCTGTAACCTGCTTATCCTGTTCCTGTTTGGCTATATCCTGTTGCCTGTTTCCTTGTAACCTGGAATCCTGTTTCCTGTTGGCTGTTATCCTGTTACCTGTTGGCTGTGTCCTTTTGCCTGTTTCCTGTAACCTGTTTTCGTCTTTCTGTTGGCTGTTTTCTTGTTTCCTGTAACCTCTTATTCCTGTTTCATGTTGGCTTGGCTGTATCCCATTGCCCGGTTTCCTGTTGGCTGTTTCATGTTTCCTGTAACCTGCTATCCTGTTTCCTGTTGGCTGTATCCTGTTGCCTGTTTTCTGTAACCTGGTATCCTGTTTCCTGTTGGTTGTTTCCTTGTAACATGTTATCTTGCTTCCTGTTGGCTGTTGCCTGTTTCCTTTAACCTGTTATCCTGCTTCCTGTAACCTGGTATCCAGTTTCCTGTTGACTGTTGTCTGTTGCCTATTACATGTTATCCTGTTTTACATGTTAATACCTGGTTTCCTGTTGGTTGTATCCTGTTGCCTGTTTTCTCTATCCTGGTATCCTGCTATCTTGCTTCCTGTTGGCTGTCGCCTGTTTCCTTTAACCTGTTATCCTGCTTCATGTTTTCTGTATCCTGTTTCCTGTTGGTTGTTTCCTGTAATCTGGTATCCAGTTTCCTGTTGACTGTTGCCTGTTACATGTTATCCTGTTTCCTGTTGGGGCTGTTTGCTATTCTGTGCCTGTTCCTGTAACCTGCTATCCTGTTTCCTGTTAGCTGTATCCTGTTTTCTGTTGGCTGTATCGTATGGCCTATTTCCTGTAACCTGGTATCCTGTTTCCTGTAAACCTGTTATCCTGTTGGTTGTATCCTGTTTCCTGTAACTTGTTATCCAGTTTCCTGTTGGCTGTATCCTGTTGCCTGTTCCCTGTAACCTGGTATCCTGTTTCCTGTTGGCTGTATCCTGATTTCTGTAACCTGTTATCCTGTAACCCTGTATCTTGTTTCTTGTTGGCTGTATCCTGTTGCTGTCCTTGTAACCTGTTATCCTGTTTCCTGGCTCCCTGTTTTCCCTTCATGTGGCAACTTACCAGTCCGTACTATTGTTTTTTTGACATTATAGTCATGTTTTTTCTGCGTGACGGCCTGCCATCTCTGCGTCTTGGGGTTCAAGACCGACAGCCTTCCCTGACAATTCCATATTTATATGCATGGTCACTGAAGACCACATCTCTTAAGTACTATTGAGCATTGATCGGTTTCATGGATTAGACTTTTGACTTGGCAACACTTGATAGCCAAGACACAGGTCACCTTTGGCTGCTTGAATACGCTAAGAATCAAACAGAAACAAGAGGCCTAAATCCCGGGGGAAAACGCGTGCAGGAATGCTTCAAAAACCCGTCCAGCAAGACGAGCTTTATTAGCCATTTCCTACTCTTAAGCTATCACATTGTTGGCTGCATGTCTGAGCACCTTCTTGTGCTGGACCGGGACAGCTCTTGCTGTATCGCATCATTCTTTTCCACTATGAATAGTATATGAAATCCCCCCAACTGTTTCTTTTCGAAATAAGTGCAGACATTTGTTTCCGCCGCTGCCCTCAGGCCTCTGCGTCGGCCATAGCTTTTTATGTGTGGGTACTCCGTTCAGGCGACCTCCGACCTCCCACAAGCCTCAAGAGGCCAAGCCTTGTGACGGAAAAGCGAGGACCCTCCTGCCGGTCCACACAGTCCTCTCAAAGTCACATTCAGGGGACGCTTTTCCCACCACGGACCAAACACCACCACTCTGTTCTTTCCTGCTTCTGTTCAGGAGGCAGGTCGAGAGGTGATCCATGAGTGGGGTCTTGCCCAGTACTCATAGGCAGACCTGACCTCTGGCACATGTCACAGTTGCTCTGTTCTGCAGCAGGTCAGGGAAATTAACGTGGGAGAAAGGAACCATGCCAATAATATTGAATACAAATGTTCTACTTGAGGTATTTTTGCACTTGTCAGCTGTACTTGAGAGAGGCTTTCTTCATAGTTAGGACTTTCAAATGAACACATTAACTCCTAGGGTTCATCACAAAGAGTCATGTACTGTATATCATCATTTATTTTCAACGTACATGTTCCATTACATTAACTACACGTGGTTGCCGGTTGTTATTTTGTTGGTTTATCTTATGTGATCCCAGGTTTTGAGAAAATAAATGAGCATTGAAGTAATACTTCCATCTATCCATCTTCTTCCGCTTATCCGAGGTCGGGTCGCGGGGGGCAGCAGCCTAAGCAGGGAAACCCAGACTTCCCTCTCCCCAGCCACTTCGTCTAGCTCTTCCCGGGGGATCCCGAGGCGTTCCCAGGCCAGTCGGGAGACATAGTCTTCCCAACGTGTCCTGGGTCTTCCCCGTGGCCTCCTACCGGTTGGACGTGCCCTAAACACCTCCCTAGGGAGGCGTTTGGGTGGCATCCTGACCAGATGCCTGAACCACCTCATCTGGCTCCTCTTGATGTGGAGGAGCAGCGGCTTTACTTTGAGTTCCTCCCGGATGGCAGAGCTTCTCACCCTATCTCTAAGGGAGAGACCCAAACTCATTTTGGCCGCTTGTACCCGTGATCTTATCCTTTCGGTCATGACCCAAAGCTCATGACCATAGGTGAGGATGGGAACGTAGATCGACCGGTAAATTGAGAGCTTTGCCTTCCGGCTCAGCTCCTTCTTCACCACAACGGATCGGTACAACGTCCGCATTACTGAAGACGCCGCACCGATCCGCTTGTCGATCTCACCATCCACTCTTCCCTCACTCGTGAACAAGACTCCTAGGTACTTGAACTCCTCCACTTGGGGCAGGGTCTCCTCCCCAACCCAGAGATGGCATTCCACCCTTTTCCGGGCGAGAACCATGGACTCGGACTTGGAGGTGCTGATTCTCATTCCGGTCGCTTCACACTCGGCTGCAAACCGATCCAGTGAGAGCTGAAGATCCCGGTCAGATGAAGCCATCAGGACCACATCATCTGCAAAAAGCAGAGACCTAATCCTGCGGTCACCAAACCGCAACGCCTTGACTGCGCCTAGAAATTCTGTCCATAAAAGTTATGAACAGAATCGGTGACAAAGGACAGCCTTGGCGGAGTCCAACCCTCACTGGAAACGTGTCCGACTTACTGCCGGCAATGCGGACCAAGGTCTGACACGGATAGTACAGGGAGCGGACCGCCACAATAAGACAGTCCGATACCCCATACTCTCTGAGAACTCCCCACAGGACTTCCCGAGGGACACGGTCGAATGCCTTCTCCAAGTCCACAAAGCACATGTAGACTGGTTGGGCAAACTCCCATGCACCCTCAAGAACCCTGCCCAGAGTATAGAGCTGGTCCACAGTTCCACGACCAGGACGAAAACCACACTGTTCCTCCTGAATCCGAGGTTGGACTATCCGACGTAGCCTCCTCTCCAGTACACCTGAATAAACCTTACCGGGAAGGCTGAGGAGTGTGATCCCACAATAGTTGGAACCCACCCTCCGGTCCCCCTTCTTAAAGGGAGGAACCACCACCCCGGTCTGCCAATCCAGAGGTACCGCCCCCGATGTCCACGCGATGCTGCCGAAGTAATACTTATGTTTCTCAAAAAATATTCCAATAAGATAGTTTTTGTGTTTTAGTTTAATTTAAATGATGGAAGCAAGCAGTAACCTGTGAGTAGTCGAAATTTAAAAGTGTGATTAATGGGATTTTTTAAAATGACCATTTGACAGCACTATTTTTACTAATTTTGTCAGTTAAAATGCTCAATATTATTTTTTAAACATTTGTTTATTAACATTTTTCAACACACAGTTAACAGAAATGGAATACAATACAAATCAAATGTTCGCTCCTCCGCAAAAATTAATATATGCATATATATATATATATATATATGTATATATATATATATATATATACAGTGGGGCAAAGTGCAAGTTCTCCCACTTAAAATGATGACAGAGGTCTGTAATTTTCATCATAGGTACACTTCAACTGTGAGAGACAGAATGTGGAAAAAAAATCCAGGAATTCACATTGTAGGAATTTTAAAGAATTTATTTGGTGGAAAATAAGTATTTGTTCAACCATTCAAAGCTCTCACTGATGGCTCAAAATCTCACGATACATGGCCCCATTCATTCTTTCCTTAACACAGATCAATGGTCCTGTCCCCTTAGCAGAAAAACAGCCCCAAAGCATGATGTTTCCACCCCCATGCTTTACAGTAGGTCTGGTGTTCTTGGGATGCAACTCAGTATTCTTCTTCCTCCAAACACCACGAGTTGAGTTTATACCAAAAAGTTCTATTTTGGTTTCATCCGACCACATGATATTCTCCCGAATCCTCTGCTGTATCATCCATTTTTTTTCTTCCACATTCTGTCTCTCACAGTTGAAGTGTACCTAGGATGAAAGTTACAGACCTCTGTCATCATTTTAAGTGGGAGAACTTGCACAATCGCTGGCTGACTAAATCCTTTTTTGCCCCGCTGTATGTATGTATGTATGTATGTTTATATATATACATGTGTGTGTATATATATGTATTTTTTGCCTGTATCGGTTGAATAGAATAGAATAGAGTTTTATTGTCATTATTGCAATGAACAGGTTCAAAGAACAACGAAATTGGAGCAGCTCCTCCTAAGGTGCATATACAATATGGTAGTATAAATTAAAAAAAAAAAAATAAATAAATAAAAAATAAATTAAAAAAACATCTCTACGCTGCTGATCCGCTTGAGATGGTTTCCTGTGGACGGGACTCTCGCTGCTGTCTTGGAGCCACTATGGATTGAACTTTCACAGTATCATGTTGGACCCGCTCCACATCCATTGCTTTCGGTCCCCTAGAGGGGGGGGGGGTTGCCCACATCTGAGGTCCTCTCCAAGGTTTCTCATAGTCAGCATTGTCACTGGCGTCCCACTGGGTGTGAATTCTCCCTGCCCACTGGGTGTGAGTTTTCCTTGCCCTTTTGTGGGTTCTTCCGAGGATGTTGTAGTCGTAATGATTTGTGCAGTCCTTTGAGACATTTGTGATTTGGGGCTATATAAATAAACATTGATTGATTGATTTTTTTGTATGTATATTTTGTGTGTGTGTACAAAACCAGTGAATTTGGCACGTTGTGTAAATCGTAAAAAAAAAAAACAGAATACAATGACTTGCTAATCCTTTTCAACCTATATTCAGTTGAATAGACTTCAAAGACAAGATATGTGGCATTTTTTTAATGAGCTCCAAGCACACCTGTGAAGTGAAAACCATTTCAAGCTCATGCAGAGAATGCCAAGAGTGTGCGGAAAAGTAATCACAGCAAAGGGTGGCTATTTTGAAGAAACTAGAATATAAAACGCGTTTTCAGTTATTTCACTTATTTTTGTTAAGTACATAACTCCACATGTGTTCATTCATAGTTTTGCTTTGACAATCTAAATAGTCATGAAAATAAGCAAAACGCAAATAAATAAGGTTTGTTTAAACTTTTGTACTGTATATATTTTAATTATTATATGATATTAAACTATTTTAACTTTTGCTTATGCGATACAACATGCTTACCTGGGCTCTGTACCGTGGCTTGAGCAGCCCTTTGAGACACTTGTGATTTAGGGCTATATAAATAAACATTGCTTTGACTAACATTAAAATACAGTAGCATAGTAGGCCTAATTAAAAACAAGGCAGTATATATTTAATATTGTTGGCCACTCTAACATTACGTTTCACAGCATCTCTGTTTGAATGTAGGAACATAAAACACTGTACTTTAATGTTGATGTCACCAATCAGTCTTTCAGCCATTCAAGCTGTCGTCTGGTCCAGTAAAATATTCATTCATTCGTTCATTATTTTAATATTGCAACATGTGGTGGGGAACCCAAAGGTAATGTGTGTTGAATTAATCTGTTCCAGGGTCAAACTGTGGCCATCATCCATCATTTATTACATGTGCAGACTTTTTGACAGACCTGAGCAAATGAAGGCCTGGGGGCCACAAGCTTTTCAATATGGGCCCCGGGGACATTCCCAAATGATTGTTTTAGATCTTTAAGATAGAAAGTGGAGCTGCCATTTTCTAATGACCGTAAGTCTTCAACTATACAAAGTATTTCAATGCTTGGAATCTGCACTTTTGTATGATATACTGGTTGCTATGCTAATCTAATTAGTTACTATGGTAATCTAATTAGTTACTCTGGTCATCCAATTAGTTACTATGGCCATCTAATTAGTTACTATGGCCATCTAATTAGTTACTATGGCCATCTAATTAGTTACTATGGCCATCTATTAGTTACTTTGGTCATCCAAATAGTTACTATGGTAAACTAATTAGTTACTATGGTCTTCCAATTAGTTACTTTGTTCTTCCAATTAGTTATTATGGTCATCTAATTAATTACTTTGGTCTTCCAATTAGTTACTACGGTCATCGAATGAGTTACTATGGTAATCTAATTAGTTACTTTGTTCTTCCAATTAGTTACTATGGCCATCTAATTATTTACTATGGTCATCTAACTAGTTACTCTGGTTATCCAATTAGTTACTACGGTAATCTAATTAGTTACTTTGGTAATTTAATTAGTTATTTTTGTCAAATAATTAGTTACTATGGTAATATAATTAGTTACTATAGTCATCCAATTAGTTACTATGGCCATCGAATTAGTTACTTTGGTCTTCCAATTAGTTACTATGGTAATCTAATTAGTTACTATGGTAATCCAGTTAGTTTTAATGGTCATCTAATTAGTTACTATGGCAATCTAATTAGTTACTATGGTCATCTAATTAGTTATCCATCCATCCATTTTCTACCGCTTATTCCCTTTCGGGGCCGCGGGGGGCGCTGGCGCCTATCTCAGCTACAATCGGGCGGAAGGCAGGGTACACCCTGGACAAGTCGCCACCTCATCGCAGGGCCAACACAGATAGACAGACAACATTCACACTCACATTCACACACTAGGGCACCATTGTCAAAAATTAGTTACTATGGTAATCCAGTTAGTTACTATGGTCATCTAATTAGTTACTATGGCCATCTAATTAGTTACTATGGTAAACTAATTAGTTACTCTGGTTATCCAATTAGTTACTATGGTCATCTAATTAGTTACTATTGTCAAATAATTAGTTACTATGGTCATATAATTAGTTACCATGGTCATCTAATTAGTTACTATGGTCACCTAATTAATTACTTTGGTCTTCCAATTAGTTACTATGGTCATCTAATTAGTTACTCTGGTAAACTAATTAGTTACTCTGGTCATCAAATTAGTTACTATGGTCATCTAATTAGTTACTATGGTAATCTAATTAGTTACTTTGTTCTTCCAATTAGTTACTATGGCCATCTAATTATTTACTATGGTCATCTAACTAGTTACTCTGGTTATCCAATTAGTTACTATGGTAATCTAATTAGTTACTTTGGTCATCCAATTAGTTACTATGGTCATTTAATTAGTTACTATTGTCAAATAATTAGTTACTATGGTCATATAATTAGTTACTATGATAATCCAATTAGTTACTGTGACCATCTAATTAGTTACTATGGTAATCCAGTTAGTTACTATAGTCATCCAATTAGTTACTATGGCCATTGAATTAGTTACTTTGGTCTTCCAATTAGTTACTATGGTAATCTGATTAGTTACTTTGGTCTTCCAATTAGTTACTGTGGTCATCTAATTAGTTACTCTGGTCATCCAATTAGTTACTATGGTCATCTAATTAGTTACTATGGTAATCTAATTAGTTACTTTGTTCTTCCAATTAGTTACTATGGCCATCTAATTTTTTACTATGGTCATCTAACTAGTTACTCTGGTTATCCAATTAGTTACTATGGTAATCTAATTAGTTACTTTGGTCATCCAAATAGTTACTATGGTCATTTAATTAGTTACAATTGTCAAATAATTAGTTACTATGGTAATATAATTAGTTACTATGAGAATCCAATTAGTTACTGTGACCATCTAATTAGTTACTATGGTAATCCAGTTAGTTACTATAGTCATCCAATTAGTTACTATGGCGATCGAATTAGTTACTTTGGTCGTCCAATTAGTTACTATGGTCATCTAATTAGTTACTATGGTAATCTGATTAGTTACTTTGGTCTTCCAATTAGTTACTGTGGTCATCTAATTAGTTACTCTGGTTATCCAATTAATTACTATGGTAATCTAATTAGTTACTTTGGTCATCCAGTTAGTTACTATTGTAATCCGGTTAGTTACTATGGTCATCTAATTAGTTACCATTGTCAAAAATTAGTCACTATGAGAATCCAATTAGTTACTATGAAAATCCAATTAGTTACTGTGACCATCTAATTAGTTACTATGGTAATCCAGTTAGTTTTAATGGTCATCTAATTAGTTACTATGGTCATGTAATTAGTTACCATTGTCAAAAATTAGTTACTATGGTAATATAATTAGTTACTATGAGAATCCAATTAGTTACTGTGACCATCTAATTAGTTACTATGGTAATCCAGTTAGTTACTATGGTCTTCTGATTAGTTATTATGGCCATCTAATTAGTTACTATGGTAATTTGATTAGTTACTTTGGTCTTCCAATTAGTTACTGTGGTCATCTAATTAGTTACTCTGGTTATCCAATTAATTACTATGGTAATCCAATTAGTTACTTTCGTCACCCAGCTAGTTACTATTGTAATCCGGTTAGTTACTATGGTCATCTAATTAGTTACCATTGTCAAAAATTTGTTACTATGGTAATATAATTAGTTACTATGAGAATCCAATTAGTTACTGTGACCATCTAATTAGTTACTATGGTAATCCAGTTAGTTACTATGGTCATCTAATTAGTTATTATGGTAATCTAATTAGTTACTTTGGTCATCCAATTAGTTACTATGGCCATCTAATTAATTACTATTGTCAAATAATTAGTTACCATGGTAATATAATTAGTTACTATGAGAATCCAATTAGTTACTGTGACCATCTAATTAGTTACTATGGTAATCCAGTTAGTTACTATAGTCATCTAATTAGTTACTATGGCCAAGTAATTAGTTACTATGGTAAACTAATTAGTTACTCTGGTCATCCAATAAGTTACTATGGTCATCTAATTAGTTACTATGGTAATCTAAGTAGTTAATTTGGTCATCCAATTAGTTACTATGGTCATCTAATTAGTTACTATTGTCAAATAATTAGTTACTGTGGTAATATAATTAGTTACTATGAGAATCCAATCAGTTACTGTGACCATCTAATTAGTTACTATGGTATTCCAGTTAGTTACTATGGTCATCTAATTAATTACTATGGTCATCCAAATAGTTACTATGGTCATTTAATTAGTTACTATGGTCATCTAATTAGCTACTATGGTAATATAATTATTTACTATGAGAATCCAATTAGTAACTGTGGCCATCTAAATAGTTACTATGGTAATCCAGTTAGTTACTATGGTCATCTAATTAGTTACCATTGTCATCCAATTAGTTACTATGGTAACATTTGTCTATGCATATTAGAGTTTTAACTTTAACTTACAGATGAACTGTAGTCACTGACAGTGGTTTTCCGAAGTGTTCCTGAGCCCATGTGGTGATATCCTTTACACACCAATGCTGCTTTTTGATGCGGTACCGCCTGAGGGATTCGAAGGGCCCGTAATATCATCGCTTATGTCCGGCGACTTCTCCAGACTCTCTGAACTTTTTGATGATGTTACGGAAATCCCTAAATTCCTCGCAATAGCTGGTTGAGAAATGTTGTTCTTAAACAATTAGCTCACAAAGTGGTGACCCTCGCCCTAACCTTGTTTGTGAATGGCACCCACCTGTTCCCAATCTGCCTGTTCACCTGTGGGATGTTCCAAATAAGCGTTTGATGAGCATTCCTTAACTTTATCAGTCTTTTTTTTGCCCGTTCATGGGCCCGTCCGACCGGGAGGCCACGCATTTGCTCACAAAGTGGTGACACTCGCCCCAACCTTGTTTGTGAATGGCACCCACCTGTTCCCAATCTGCCTGTTCACCTGTGGGATGTTCCAAATAAGTGTTTGATGAGCATTCCTCAACTTTCTCAGTCTTTTTTGTGCCCGTTCAAGGCCCGTCCGACCGGGAGACCACGCATTTGCTCACAAGTGGTGACTCTCGCCCCAACCTTTTTTGTGAATGGCACCCACCTGTTCCCAATCTGCCTGTTCACCTGTGGGATGTTCCAAATAAGCGTTTGATGAGCATTCCTCAACTTTCTCAGTCTTTTTTGTGCCATAAACACCTTGTTTAGGGCCCGTCCGACCGGGAGACCACGCATTTGCTCACAAAGTGGTGAGCCTCGCCCCAACCTTGTTTGTGAATGGCACCCACCTGTTCCCAATCTGCCTGTTCACCTGTGGGATGTTCCAAATAAGTGTTTGATGAGCATTCCTCAACTTTCTCAGTCTTTTTTGTGCCCTAAACAAGACCACGCATTTGCTCACAAAGTGGTGACCCTCGCCCCAGACTTGTTTGTGAATGGCACCCACCTGTTCCCAATCTGCCTGTTCACCTGTGGGATGTTCCATATAAGCGTTTGATGAGCATTCCTCAACTTTCTCAGTCTTTTTTGTGCCCTAAACACCTTGTTTAGGGCCCGTCCGACCGGGAGACCACGCATTTGCTCATAAAGTGGTGACCCTCGCCCCATCCTTGTTTGTGAATGGCACCCACCTGTTCCCAATCTGCCTGTTCACCTGTGGGATGTTCCAAATAAGCGTTTGATGAGCATTCCTCAACTTTCTCAGTCTTGTTTTTGCCCGTTCATGGGCCCGTCTGACCGGGAGGCCACGCATTTGCTCACAAAGTGGTAACCCTCGCCCCAACCTTGTTTGTGAATGGCACCCACCTGTTCCCAATCTGCCTGGTCACCTGTGGGATGTTCCAAATAAGCGTTTGATGAGCATCCCTCAACTTTTTGTGTCTTCCTTGTGCCCTAAACACCTCCTTAGAATCAGAATCGGAATCAGAAAAGTTTTATTGCCATTGTTTGAGAACGGGTTCACAAACTAGGAATTTCACCTAGTACCATCGTGCAACATAAAAGTCATATAACACAGAATAGAATAAAATGAGCTGTAACCGAGCTGTCATATCTTATTAGGGAGGTGTTTAGGGCACGTCCGACCGGGAGGAGGCCACGGGGAAGACTATGTCTCCCGGCTGACCTGGGAACACCTCGGGATAGGAGCTGGATGAAGTGGCTAGGGAGAGGGAAGTCTGGGCTTCCCTGCTTAGGCTGCTGCCCCCGCGACCCGACCTCGGATAAGCGGAAAAGATAGCTGGAATGTGTTAATTCCATGACTGTATGTATCGGAATCAGTTGGACAATATGCAAAAAAACCATTATCGGACATCTCTACCTTTTAGTAACATGACCAAAGCTCTTATTCAAGCTACTGTAAAAAAAAAATACATAAAATTGTACGTCACTGCAAAGCTGATTGTTCACTTTTGGCAAAGCAGCGCGGGCTCGGAGAGGGAGGGACTCGCACCCAAGCCTTAATGAGCAGATTACCAAATGTTTAGACGATAAAAACAAATCCAACCTGGAGGAGAGCAAGCGGCGTAGAAGTGTCGGGAGACAAGTGAGTGTAATGTTGCAGGAAAGACAGACATGGCGGGGGGGGTGGGGGGGGGGGGGGGGAGATAAAGGAGAGCCGGGGAGAAAAACCCACAGAGGAGTGTTTGTGTTCTGATTAGAGCCGGGCCAAATAGAGGCGGCTTCACCAATGGAGATAACCAACAAAGACGTCTCTTCACTGGGGACAAATCGACGAACATCTTTTCACGGTCAATAGATGGAGGCTCTCTTTTGTTTTGATGAGGGGAAAGCAGGGGTGGGGGGGGTTGGGGGGGGGGGTGTTGCATCAATGGATGCAACACACAAAGATGTCCTTCATGCAGCCTCCTAGGATGGAAACAAGCACACTGGCTGCATGCACAACACTATTGTTACCGCCTGTTCTCCCGGACCATAGGGCGCACCGGGCTATAAGGCGCACTGTCGATGAGTTGGTCTAAAATGTACTTACTTACTTGCCTTATACACACATCATAATAATAGTCCTATGTTGAAGCACAGTACAATCCATCAAGTGGTGTGTCTTCATAACTTACCAAAGTCCTACTAAATAATGTTGTTACATTTTTGAGCGCCGTGTGTAATGTTCTATATTCTCATTGTAACATATCTAATGTGGTTGTTTACCTGAGTCATATTGCAGTCTACACGTATCTCTTATATGTGACTGCCATCATATTGCAGTCTACATGTTTCTCTTGTGTGTGACTGCCATCATATTGCAGTCTACACGTATCTCTTATGTGTGACTGCCATCATAGTGCAGTCTACACGTATCTCTTGTGTGTGACTGCCATCATATTGCAGTCTACACGTATCTCTTATGTGTGACTGCCATCATATTGCAGTCTACACGTATCTCTTATATGTGACTGCCATCATATTGCAGTCTACATGTTTCTCTTATGTGTGACTGCCATCTTATTGCAGTCTACACGTATCTCTTATGTGTGACTGCCATCATATTGCAGTCTACACATATCTGTTATGTGTGACTGCCTTTATATGGCAGTCTACACATGTCTCTTATGTGTGACTGCCATCATATTGCAGTCTACACGTATCTCTGATGGGTGACTGCCATCATATTGCAGTTTACATGTATCTCTTATGTGTGACTGCCATCTTATTGCCGTCTACACGTATCTCTTATGTGTGACTGCCACCATATTGCAGTCCACACATATCTCTTATGTGTGACTGCCATCATATTGCAGTCTACACGTATCTCTTATGTGTGACTTCCATCATATTGCAGTCTACACGTATCTCTTATGTGTGACTGCCATCATATTGCAGTCTACACGTATCTCTGTGTGACTGCCATTATATTGCAGTCTACACGTATCTCTTATGTGTGACTGCCATCATAATGCAGTCTACATGTTTCTCTTATGTGTGACTGCCATCATATTGCAGTCTACATGTATCTCTTATGTGTGACTGCCTTTATATGGCAGTCTACGCGTATCTCTTATGTGTGACTGCCATCATAATACAGTCTACACGTATCTCTTATGTGTGACTGCCATCATAATACAGTCTACATGTATCTCTTATGTGTGACTGCCTTTATATGGCAGTCTACACGTATCTCTTATGTGTGACTGCCATCATAATGCAGTCTACACGTATCTCTTATGTGTGACTGCGATTATATTGCAGTCTACACGTATCTCTTATGTGTGACTGCATCAATACTGCAGTCTACGTGTATCTCTATATGTATGTATATAGTTGTCTACACGTAACTCATATGTGTAACTGCCATCATTTTGCACTCTACACGTATTTCTTATGTGTGACTGCCATCATATTGCAGCCTACACATATCTTTTATATGTGACTGCCATCATATTGCAGTCTACACGTAACTCTTATGTGTGACTGCTATCTTATTGCAGTCTACACGTATCTCTTATGTTTGACTGCCATCATATTGCCGCCTACACATATCTTTTATATGTGACTGCCATCATATTGCAGTCTACACGTAACTCTTATGTGTGACTGCTATCTTATTGCAGTCTACACGTATCTCTTATGTGTGACTGCCATCATAATGCAGTCTACACCTCTCTCTTATGTGTGACTGCCACCATAATGTAGTCTACATGTTTCTCTTATATGTGACTGCCATCATATTGGACTCTACACGTATCTCTTATGTTTGACTGCCATCTTACTGCAGTCTACACGTATCTCTTATATGTGACTGCCATCATATTGCAGTCTATACATATCTCTTATGTGTGACTGCCATCATACTGCAGACTACATGTATCTCTTATGTTTGACTGCCATCATATTGCATTTTACATGTATCTCTTATGTGTGACTGCCATCTTATTGCCGTCTACACGTATCTCTTACGTGTGACTGCCACCATATTGCAGTCCACACATATCTCTTATGTGTGACTGCCATTATATTGCAGTTTAAACATATCTCTTATGTGCGACTGCCATTATATTTCAGTCTACACGTATCTCTTATGTGTGACTGCATCAATAATGCAGTCTACGTGTATCTCTTATGTGTGACTGCCATCATATTGCAGTTTACACGTATCTCTTATGTGTGACTGCCATCTTATTGCAGTCTACACATATCTCTTATGTGTGACTGCCATCATATTGCAGTCTACATGTTTCTCTTATGTGTGACAGCCATCATATTGCAGTCTACATGTTTCTCTTGTGTGTGACTGCCATTATTTTGCAGTCTGCACGTATCTCTTATGTGAGACTGCCATCATAATGCAGTCTACACATTTCTCTTATGTGTGACTGCCATTATAGTGCAGTCTATACGTATCTCTTATGTGTGACTGCCATCATACTGCAGACTACATGTATCTCTTATGTTTGACTGCCATCATACAGCAGGCTACACGTATCTCTTATGTGTGACAGCCATCATATTGCAGGTTAAATGTTTCTCTTATGTGTGACTGCCATTATATTGCAGTCTACACATACCTCTTATGTGTGACTTCCATCATATTGTAGTCTACACATACCTCTTATGTGAGACTGCCATCATATTGCAGTCTACACGTATCTCTTATGTGTGACTGCCATCATATTGCAGTCTACACGTATCTCTTGTGTGTGACTGCCATCATATTGCAGTCTACACATATCTGATGTTTGACTGCCATCTTACTGCAGTCTACACGTATCTCTTATATGTGACTGCCATCATATTGCAGTCTACACGTATCTCTTATATGTGACTGCCATCATATAGCAGTCTACACATATCTCTTATGTGTGACTGCCATCATACTGCAGACTACATGTATCTCTTATGTTTGACTGCCATCATATTGCAGTTTACAAGTATCTTTTATGTGTGACTGCCATCTTATTGCCGTCTACACGTATCTCTTATGTGTGACTGCCATCTTATTGCAGTCGACACGTATGTCTTATATGTGACTGCCATCGTATTGCAGTCTACACGTATCTCTTATGTTTGACTGCCATCTTACTGCAGTCTACACGTATCTCTTATGTGTGACAGCCATCATATTGCAGGCTACATGTTTCTCTTATGTGTGACTGCCATCATAATGCAGTCTACATGTTTCTCTTATGTGTGACTGCAATCATAATGCAGTCTACGTGTTTCTCTTATGTGTGACTGCCATCATATTGCAGTCTACACGCATCTCTTATGTGTGACTGCCATCATATTGCAGTCTACACGCATCTCTTATGTGTGACTGCCATCTACTTGTCACACTAATAATTTCACATTGCACCAAAAAAAATCACTTCAAGGTCGGTAAGCACAACCAAAATTATTCCGTATATTAGGCACACTGTCGAGTTTTTAAAAAATTAAATGATCGTCCAGAAAATAGAGTATTTATCATGTTTCCACTTAAAAACATGCAATTAGTTGCAACAGCAGGTGGAGGGGCAGTTCTGAATGAGTACTGGGAGTGTGTGGGGGCCCCTTTTCAGCCCAGGTGTGCTGCTCACATCTTGGGTGTTTACAGGAGATTTAAAGTCACCTGGATGGGGTGAGGGTGTTGACGGAGTCGAGCAGAAAAGGGGGAGGTAATGGGGGAACAGGTGTTTAAAGGACTGGAGGTGCTGAAAAGTACAAAGTAACCTTAAAAGCCACACACTTTGTTTGGATATCACAAGATTTTTTACCCACTAAGAATAGTCATCTGTTCCAGGGTCAAACTGTGGTCATCATTTAAAAAAATGGTATGTTCCCTATTAGTTCTCCCACTAATTGGGAACCTGTACAGGCCCTCTTTTTAGTAACATTTCCACATATAATGTCTTGATTAGTGAAACACTGTCATTCTGACATCTTGAAAATATGCTTTGAAACATGGAATCCAAAGTTAATTTGCATTAAATTTGATCTGTTCCGGGGTAAAACTGTAGGCATCATAACATCAGAATTACAGGACACAAAACCAGTGAAGTTGGCACGTTGTGTGATTTGTAGATAAAAGCAAATCCTTTTGTTAAGGTTTTTGCTGTGTTCCAGCATTCTGTTTTTTTTGTCTTTATAGAATGTGAGTGTAAATGTTGTCTGT
>NC_084617.1:5193947-5243947 GCF_033978795.1 Nerophis ophidion | reverse complement strand
TCCAGTGTAAGAGAGAACATGTCTCCAGTGTAAGAGAGAACATGTCTCCAGTGTAAGAGAGAACATGTCTCCAGTGTAAGAGAGAACATGTCTCCAGTGTAAGAGAGAACATGTCTCCAGTGTAAGAGAGAACATGTCTCCAGTCTAAGAGAGAACATGTCTCCAGTGTAAGAGAGAACATGTCTCCAGTCTAAGAGAGAACATGTCTCCAGTCTAAGAGAGAACATGTCTCCAGTGTAAGAGAGAACATGTCTCCAGTCTAAGAGAGAACATGTCTCCAGTCTAAGAGAGAACATGTCTCCAGTGTAAGAGAGAACATGTCTCCAGTGTAAGAGAGAACATGTCTCCAGTGTAAGAGAGAACATGTCTCCAGTGTAAGAGAGAACATGTCTCCAGTCTAAGAGAGAACATGTCTCCAGTCTAAGAGAGAACATGTCTCCAGTGTAAGAGAGAACATGTCTCCAGTGTAAGAGAGAACATGTCTCCAGTGTAAGAGAGAACATGTCTCCAGTGTAAGAGAGAACATGTCTCCAGTGTAAGAGAGAACATGTCTCCAGTCTAAGAGAGAACATGTCTCCAGTCTAAGAGAGAACATGTCTCCAGTCTAAGAGAGAACATGTCTCCAGTGTAAGAGAGAACATGTCTCCTGTGTAAGAGAGAACATGTCTCCAGTGTAAGAGAGAACATGTCTCCAGTGTAAGAGAGAACATGTCTCCAGTGTAAGAGAGAACATGTCTCCAGTGTAAGAGAGAACATGTCTCCAGTGTAAGAGAGAACATGTCTCCAGTGTAAGAGAGAACATGTCTCCAGTCTAAGAGAGAACATGTCTCCAGTGTAAGAGAGAACATGTCTCCAGTGTAAGAGAGAACATGTCTCCAGTGTAAGAGAGAACATGTCTCCAGTGTAAGAGAGAACATGTCTCCAGTCTAAGAGAGAACATGTCTCCAGTCTAAGAGAGAACATGTCTCCAGTCTGAGAGAGAACATGTCTCCAGTCTAAGAGAGAACATGTCTCCAGTCTAAGAGAGAACATGTCTCCAGTCTAAGAGAGAACATGTCTCCAGTGTAAGAGAGAACATGTCTCCAGTCTAAGAGAGAACATGTCTCCAGTCTAAGAGAGAACATGTCTCCAGTCTAAGAGAGAACATGTCTCCAGTGTAAGAGAGAACATGTCTCCAGTCTAAGAGAGAACATGTCTCCAGTGTAAGAGAGAACATGTCTCCAGTCTAAGAGAGAACATGTCTCCAGTGTAAGAGAGAACATGTCTCCAGTCTAAGAGAGAACATGTCTCCAGTGTAAGAGAGAACATGTCTCCAGTGTAAGAGAGAACATGTCTCCAGTGTAAGAGAGAACATGTCTCCTGTGTAAAAGAGAACATGTCTCCAGTGTAAGAGAGAACATGTCTCCAGTGTAAGAGAGAACATGTCTCCAGTCTAAGAGAGAACATGTCTCCAGTCTAAGAGAGAACATGTCTCCAGTCTAAGAGAGAACATGTCTCCAGTGTAAGAGAGAACATGTCTCCAGTGTAAGAGAGAACATGTCTCCAGTATAAGAGAGAACATGTCTCCAGTCTAAGAGAGAACATGTCTCCAGTCTAAGAGAGAACATGTCTCCGGTGTAAGAGAGAACATGTCTCCAGTCTAAGAGAGAACATGTCTCCAGTGTAAGAGAGAACATGTCTCCAGTCTAAGAGAGAACATGTCTCCAGTCTAAGAGAGAACATGTCTCCAGTCTAAGAGAGAACATGTCTCCAGTGTAAGAGAGAACATGTCTCCAGTCTAAGAGAGAACATGTCTCCAGTGTAAGAGAGAACATGTCTCCAGTCTAAGAGAGAACATGTCTCCAGTGTAAGAGAGAACATGTCTCCAGTCTAAGAGAGAACATGTCTCCAGTGTAAGAGAGAACATGTCTCCAGTGTAAGAGAGAACATGTCTCCAGTGTAAGAGAGAACATGTCTCCTGTGTAAAAGAGAACATGTCTCCAGTGTAAGAGAGAACATGTCTCCAGTGTAAGAGAGAACATGTCTCCAGTCTAAGAGAGAACATGTCTCCAGTCTAAGAGAGAACATGTCTCCAGTCTAAGAGAGAACATGTCTCCAGTGTAAGAGAGAACATGTCTCCAGTGTAAGAGAGAACATGTCTCCAGTATAAGAGAGAACATGTCTCCAGTCTAAGAGAGAACATGTCTCCAGTCTAAGAGAGAACATGTCTCCGGTGTAAGAGAGAACATGTCTCCAGTCTAAGAGAGAACATGTCTCCAGTCTAAGAGAGAACATGTCTCCAGTGTAAGAGAGAACATGTCTCCAGTGTAAGAGAGAACATGTCTCCAGTGTAAGAGAGAACATGTCTCCAGTGTAAGAGAGAACATGTCTCCAGTGTAAGAGAGAACGTGTCTCCAGTGTAAGAGAGAACATGTCTCCAGTCTAAGAGAGAACATGTCTCCAGTGTAAGAGAGAACATGTCTCCAGTCTAAGAGAGAACATGTCTCCAGTCTAAGAGAGAACATGTCTCCAGTGTAAGAGAGAACATGTCTCCAGTCTAAGAGAGAACATGTCTCCAGTCTAAGAGAGAACATGTCTCCAGTGTAAGAGAGAACATGTCTCCTGTGTAAAAGAGAACATGTCTCCAGTGTAAGAGAGAACATGTCTCCAGTGTAAGAGAGAACATGTCTCCAGTCTAAGAGAGAACATGTCTCCAGTCTAAGAGAGAACATGTCTCCAGTGTAAGAGAGAACATGTCTACAGTGTAAGAGAGAACATGTCTCCAGTGTAAGAGAGAACATGTCTCCAGTGTAAGAGAGAACATGTCTCCAGTGTAAGAGAGAACATGTCTCCAGTCTAAGAGAGAACATGTCTCCAGTCTAAGAGAGAACATGTCTCCAGTCTAAGAGAGAACATGTCTCCAGTGTAAGAGAGAACATGTCTCCTGTGTAAGAGAGAACATGTCTCCAGTGTAAGAGAGAACATGTCTCCAGTGTAAGAGAGAACATGTCTCCAGTGTAAGAGAGAACATGTCTCCAGTGTAAGAGAGAACATGTCTCCAGTGTAAGAGAGAACATGTCTCCAGTGTAAGAGAGAACATGTCTCCAGTCTAAGAGAGAACATGTCTCCAGTGTAAGAGAGAACATGTCTCCAGTGTAAGAGAGAACATGTCTCCAGTGTAAGAGAGAACATGTCTCCAGTGTAAGAGAGAACATGTCTCCAGTCTAAGAGAGAACATGTCTCCAGTCTAAGAGAGAACATGTCTCCAGTCTGAGAGAGAACATGTCTCCAGTCTAAGAGAGAACATGTCTCCAGTCTAAGAGAGAACATGTCTCCAGTCTAAGAGAGAACATGTCTCCAGTGTAAGAGAGAACATGTCTCCAGTCTAAGAGAGAACATGTCTCCAGTCTAAGAGAGAACATGTCTCCAGTCTAAGAGAGAACATGTCTCCAGTGTAAGAGAGAACATGTCTCCAGTCTAAGAGAGAACATGTCTCCAGTGTAAGAGAGAACATGTCTCCAGTCTAAGAGAGAACATGTCTCCAGTGTAAGAGAGAACATGTCTCCAGTCTAAGAGAGAACATGTCTCCAGTGTAAGAGAGAACATGTCTCCAGTGTAAGAGAGAACATGTCTCCAGTGTAAGAGAGAACATGTCTCCTGTGTAAAAGAGAACATGTCTCCAGTGTAAGAGAGAACATGTCTCCAGTGTAAGAGAGAACATGTCTCCAGTGTAAGAGAGAACATGTCTCCAGTGTAAGAGAGAACATGTCTCCAGTGTAAGAGAGAAAATGTCTCCAGTGTAAGAGAGAACATGTCTCCAGTTTAAGAGAGAACATGTCTCCAGTCTAAGAGAGAACATGTCTCCAGTGTAAGAGAGAACATGTCTCCAGTGTAAGAGAGAACATGTCTCCAGTGTAAGAGAGAACATGTCTCCAGTGTAAGAGAGAACATGTTTCCAGTGTAAGAGAGAACATGTCTCCAGTGTAAGAGAGAACATGTCTCCAGTGTAAGAGAGAACATGTCTCCAGTGTAAGAGAGAACATGTTTCCAGTCTAAGAGAGAACATGTCTCCAGTCTAAGAGAGAACATGTCTCCAGTGTAAGAGAGAACATGTCTCCAGTGTAAGAGAGAACATGTCTCCAGTCTAAGAGAGAACATGTCTCCAGTGTAAGAGAGAACATGTCTCCAGTCTAAGAGAGAACATGTCTCCAGTGTAAGAGAGAACATGTCTGCAGTCTAAGAGAGAACATGTCTACAGTGTAAGAGAGAACATGTCTCCAGTCTAAGAGAGAACATGTCTCCGGTGTAAGAGAGAACATGTCTCCAGTGTAAGAGAGAACATGTCTCCAGTCTAAGAGAGAACATGTCTCCAGTGTAAGAGAGAACATGTCTCCAGTCTAAGAGAGAACATGTCTCCAGTCTAAGAGAGAACATGTCTCCAGTCTAAGAGAGAACATGTCTCCAGTGTAAGAGAGAACATGTCTCCAGTGTAAGAGAGAACATGTCTCCAGTATAAGAGAGAACATGTCTCCAGTCTAAGAGAGAACATGTCTCCAGTCTAAGAGAGAACATGTCTCCGGTGTAAGAGAGAACATGTCTCCAGTCTAAGAGAGAACATGTCTCCAGTCTAAGAGAGAACATGTCTCCAGTGTAAGAGAGAACATGTCTCCAGTCTAAGAGAGAACATGTCTCCAGTCTAAGAGAGAACATGTCTCCAGTGTAATAGAGAACATGTCTCCAGTGTAAGAGAGAACATGTCTCCAGTGTAAGAGAGAACATGTCTCCAGTGTAAGAGAGAACATGTCTCCAGTGTAAGAGAGAACATGTCTCCAGTGTAAGAGAGAACATGTCTCCAGTGTAAGAGAGAACATGTCTCCAGTGTAAGAGAGAACATGTCTCCAGTGTAAGAGAGAACATGTCTCCAGTGTAAGAGAGAACGTGTCTCCAGTGTAAGAGAGAACATGTCTCCAGTCTAAGAGAGAACATGTCTCCAGTGTAAGAGAGAACATGTCTCCAGTCTAAGAGAGAACATGTCTCCAGTCTAAGAGAGAACATGTCTCCAGTGTAAGAGAGAACATGTCTCCAGTCTAAGAGAGAACATGTCTCCAGTCTAAGAGAGAACATGTCTCCAGTGTAAGAGAGAACATGTCTCCTGTGTAAAAGAGAACATGTCTCCAGTGTAAGAGAGAACATGTCTCCAGTGTAAGAGAGAACATGTCTCCAGTCTAAGAGAGAACATGTCTCCAGTCTAAGAGAGAACATGTCTCCAGTGTAAGAGAGAACATGTCTACAGTGTAAGAGAGAACATGTCTCCAGTGTAAGAGAGAACATGTCTCCAGTGTAAGAGAGAACATGTCTCCAGTGTAAGAGAGAACATGTCTCCAGTCTAAGAGAGAACATGTCTCCAGTCTAAGAGAGAACATGTCTCCAGTCTAAGAGAGAACATGTCTCCAGTGTAAGAGAGAACATGTCTCCTGTGTAAGAGAGAACATGTCTCCAGTGTAAGAGAGAACATGTCTCCAGTGTAAGAGAGAACATGTCTCCAGTGTAAGAGAGAACATGTCTCCAGTGTAAGAGAGAACATGTCTCCAGTGTAAGAGAGAACATGTCTCCAGTGTAAGAGAGAACATGTCTCCAGTCTAAGAGAGAACATGTCTCCAGTGTAAGAGAGAACATGTCTCCAGTGTAAGAGAGAACATGTCTCCAGTGTAAGAGAGAACATGTCTCCAGTGTAAGAGAGAACATGTCTCCAGTCTAAGAGAGAACATGTCTCCAGTCTAAGAGAGAACATGTCTCCAGTCTGAGAGAGAACATGTCTCCAGTCTAAGAGAGAACATGTCTCCAGTCTAAGAGAGAACATGTCTCCAGTCTAAGAGAGAACATGTCTCCAGTGTAAGAGAGAACATGTCTCCAGTCTAAGAGAGAACATGTCTCCAGTCTAAGAGAGAACATGTCTCCAGTCTAAGAGAGAACATGTCTCCAGTGTAAGAGAGAACATGTCTCCAGTCTAAGAGAGAACATGTCTCCAGTGTAAGAGAGAACATGTCTCCAGTCTAAGAGAGAACATGTCTCCAGTGTAAGAGAGAACATGTCTCCAGTCTAAGAGAGAACATGTCTCCAGTGTAAGAGAGAACATGTCTCCAGTGTAAGAGAGAACATGTCTCCAGTGTAAGAGAGAACATGTCTCCTGTGTAAAAGAGAACATGTCTCCAGTGTAAGAGAGAACATGTCTCCAGTGTAAGAGAGAACATGTCTCCAGTGTAAGAGAGAACATGTCTCCAGTGTAAGAGAGAACATGTCTCCAGTGTAAGAGAGAACATGTCTCCAGTGTAAGAGAGAACATGTCTCCAGTCTAAGAGAGAACATGTCTCCAGTGTAAGAGAGAACATGTCTCCAGTCTAAGAGAGAACATGTCTCCAGTGTAAGAGAGAACATGTCTCCAGTGTAAGAGAGAACATGTCTCCAGTGTAAGAGAGAACATGTCTCCAGTGTAAGAGAGAACATGTCTCCAGTGTAAGAGAGAACATGTCTCCAGTGTGAGAGAGAACATGTCTCCAGTCTAAGAGAGAACATGTCTCCAGTCTAAGAGAGAACATAGTCCTGCAGAGATGAGTTCTTGCATCCAAACAGACACCAGTATCAACCACTAATCACAACAAAATACTCATACGGGCTCCTCTTCAAACTCTGGTATGTGCAGCCACGGCTTCAACGGTATTTTTGTGTCCATGAAAACACGACACTTTGGTGAGTTGACCTCTTTCATTCCTGCCTTTATGTCCTGGGACAGGACTTTCAGGTTTAGACGTCTATTGTGCAATATTACCCGGAGATTACTTTATTGTTCCAAAATAAAAGTGCATGATCGTGTTACCCCGGCATTGGATTCCCAGCCTTACACCATTACCCTTCTTGGGGGATTTACACTGGCTCTTAATTGTTTACAAAAGGTAAATAAAAACAGAATACAATGATTTGCTAATCATTTTCAACTTTTTTTCAACTGAATAGACAGCAGAGACAAGATATCCAAAGTTGGAACTGAAAAACTGTTGCAAATATTAGCTCATTTGGAATTAGATGCCTGCGACAGGTTTCTCAAAAGCTGGCACAAGTGGCAAAAAAGACGTAGAAAGTTGAGGAATGCTCGTCAAACACTTATTGGGAACATGCCACAGGTGAACGGGCTAATTGGGAACAGGTGGTCGCCATGATTGGGTATGTCGTATTTCCTTGAATTGGCACCGGTGCGCTAATTAGTTTAAAGCCTCTTCTCACTCCTGCACTTACCAAAGGCATGCGGTAAAGGAAAGCATGCGCTAATTAATTTAAAACCGCTTCTCACTCCTGCACTTACCAAAGGCATGCGGTAAAGGTAAGAATGCGCTAATTAATTTAAAACCTCTTCTCACTCCTACACTTACCAAAGGCATGCGGTAAAGGTAAGCAAGCGCTAATTATTTTAAAACCTCTTCTCACTCCGGCACTTACCAAAGACATGCGGTAAAGGCAAGCATGCGCTAATTATTTTAAAACCTCTTCTCACTTTGGCACTTACCAAAGGCATGCGGTAAAGGAAAGCATGCGCTAATTATTTTAAAACCTCTTCTCACTTTGGCACTTACCAAAGGCATGCGGTAAAGGAAAGCATGCGCTAATTATTTTAAAACCTCTTCTCACTTTGGCACTTACCAAAGGCATGCGGTAAAGGAAAGCATGCGCTAATTATTTTAAAACCTCTTCTCACTTTGGCACTTACCAAAGGCATGCGGTAAAGGAAAGCATGCGCTAATTAGTTTAAAGCCTCTTCTCACTCCGGCACTTACCAAAGGCATGCGGTAAAGGAAAGCATGCGCTAATTATTTTAAAACCTCTTCTCACTTTGGCACTTACCAAAGGCATGCGGTAAAGGAAAGCATGCGCTAATTATTTTAAAACCTCTTCTCACTTTGGCACTTACCAAAGGCATGCGGTAAAGGAAAGCATGCGCTAATTATTTTAAAACCTCTTCTCACTTTGGCACTTACCAAAGGCATGCGGTAAAGGTAAGCATGCGCTAATTATTTTAAAACCTCTTCTCACTCCTGCACTTACCAAAGGCATGCGGTAAAGGAAAGCATGCGCTAATTATTTTAAAACCTCTTCTCACTTTGGCACTTACCAAAGGCATGCGGTAAAGGTAAGCATGTGCTAATTATTTTAAAACCTCTTCTTACTCCTGCAGTTACCAAAGGCATGCGGTAAAGGTAATCATGCGCTAATTATTTTAAAACCTCTTCTCACTTTGGCACTTACCAAAGGCAGGCAGTAAAAAATTTGAGAGTGATGTAAGTATACCATCATGAAAAGCACATTTAATAAAAAAAAAACATTACTATGGTCTTACCTGTACTTAGAAATTAAATCCATGCCAGCTCCTTCTGATCGAAAGCATCGATAACTTGTTTATAGAAGTCTTCCTTATCTTTCTTCAGTTTTAAAAGTCTCTCTGTCTCGATGGAGATCTTCCTTTTATTACCTCCTGCTTCGATTGAAAGTCCAGTTTAGAAAACTGATATCAGACCGTTGCTGTCAGTTAGCTCGGCTCCTCAAGTGCGAGGGCAGAATTATCCTCGGACAACTCCCCCTCCCGTTCTGCTCCATGGGTGATCTCTTTATCCCACCACCGCCACCAGGAAGTGTTCTTGTATAAATAATATACTGGGTATTTAGGACTGGAAGATGCTTTATTTCAGCCCGGTTGTTTACATAAACAGCAAAGAAGTGTTACATCCTAAAAAGTCCGTCCCAGCACATCGTTGTCACTTCTTCTGCAGCCGAGTAGTCGCAAGAAGGATCACTAGCGCCCTCTACCACCAGGAGGCGGGAGTCATTTAATGACTCATATTTGACACACGCAGCTACGGTATATTAATAAAACATAGCTGCTTACTGTTTTTTTTTAGCATATTCAATAGCTTGGACCTTAAATCCTACTGAATAGCTTTTAATCTTCTTCCCGTTATTGATTATTGAAATCAGCCTCCTCCATTTTGAAAATGATGACAGGGGAAGTGTCACTCATGACGTGACGAGTTTGACCCTGTGGAAATTGAAGGCAGGCGCATACTATATACCCGGCGGCAATTCAAGGAAATACGGTCCAAGCTGATTACCTGAAATGCTCAGTCGTTCCCAAACAAGGTCGGGGCGAGGGTCGCCACTTGGTCAACAAATCCCATCCATCCATTTTTTACCGCTTATTCCCTTTTGGGGTCGCTGGCGCCTAGCTCAGCTACAATCGAGCAAATTGTTAAAGAACAAAATCTCTCAAACCAGCTACTGCAAGGAATTTAGGGATTTCACCATCTACGGTGTGTAATATCATCCAAAGGTTCGACCCCAAAAGGGAACAAGCGGTAGAAATGGATGGATGGGTTCGGAGAATCTGGGGAAATCACTGCACGGTAAGCGGCGAGGCCGAAAACCAACATCGAATGCCCGTGACCTTGGATCCCTCAGGCGGTACTGCATCAAAAAGCGACGTAGGTGTGTAAGGGATATCACCACATGGGCTCAGGGACACTCCAGAAAACCACTGTCAGTAACTACAGTTGGTCGCTACTGTTATGATCCACTGCCGGGATCATGTTCAGTTTGGTTTTTGGACTCCCTCAGTTCCCGTTTTTGTGCACCCTTGGGTTTGTTTTCTGTTTCCACCTGTCTCTGATTGTTGTCCGGGAGGCTCACCTGTTCCCCGAGCACTAATCAGTAGCACTATTTAATACTGCCTTTTCCGGTCAGTCAGAAAGTAAGCAGAGGTAGATTCATAATTCATTTTTTACAGCTTGTCCTTAATAATGTTGACAAAATAATAGGTGTATAAATGACACAATATGTTACTGCATATGTCAGCAGACTAATTAGGAGTCTTTGTTTGTTTACTTACTACTAAAAGACAAGTTGTCTAGTATGTTTACTATTTTATTTAAGGACTAAATGGGCAGAGCCTGAAGAGCTGCAGCCTGCCACCATGGCCCCCACACTCCCTCCCCTCTGTTGCTAGATATCTGGAGATGTACGTTTTAATATGTATATGTGCTTTGCTATGGAGGTTTGTCTCCCACTCCAGACTGTGGGCCCCCTTAGGAGCCTGGTACTTGTGCAATGACAATAAAGGCCTATCCTACCCTATCATAAATTGTAATAAAAAACAGGTTTAATGTACCCTTAGATTTTTGTTAAAACAATGCCATTTTTTGTGGTCCCATTTCTTTGGAAAAGTATCAAAGTACCAACATATTGGTACCGGGACAACCCTAAAGCCTTCTTTTCACTGACCTGAAATCAGAGAGAAGCACTCCCCTTTAAGACAGCGGCTCCTTTTAATGACCGCATATGTCAGCAGACTAATTAGGAGTCTTTGTTTACTTACTACTAAAAGACAAGTTGTTTAGTATGTTTACTATTTTATTTAAGGACTAAATGGGCAGAGCCTGAAGAGCTGCAGCCTGCCACCATGGCCCCCACACTCCCTCCCCTCTGTTGCTAGATATCTGCAGATGTAGGTTTTAATAGATAAATCTTCTTTGCTATGGAGTTTTTTCCCCACTCCAGACTGTGGGCCCCCTTAGGAGCCTTGAACTTGTGCAATGACAATAAAGGCCTATCCTATCCTATCCTATCCTATCATAAATTGTAATAAAAAAACATGTTTAATGTACCCTTACATTTTTGTTAAAATAATGCCATTTTTTGTGGTCCCATTTCTTTGGAAAAGTATCAAAGTACCAACATATTGGTACCGGGACAACCCTGAAGTCGTCTTTCCGCTGACCCGGGATCAGAGAGTAGCACTCTCCTTCTAGACAGCGGCTCCTTTTAATGACCGCATATGTCAGCAGACTAATTAGGAGTCTTTGTTTACTTACTACTAAAAGACAAGTTGCCTCGTATGTTTACTATTTTATTTAAGGACTAAATGGGCAGAGCCTGAAGAGCTGCAACCTGCCACCATGGCCCCCACACCCCCTCCCCTCTGTTGCTAGATATCTGGAGATGTAGGTTTTAATATTTATATGTGGTTTGCTAGGAAGGGGTTTTTCCCCACTCCAGACTGTGGGCCCCCTTAGGAGCCTGGTACTTGTGCAATGACAATAAAGGCCTATCCTATCCTATCCAATCCTATCCTATCCTAAATTGTAATAAGAAACATGTTTAATGTACCCTTAGATTTTTGTTAAAACAATGCCATTTTTTGTGGTCCCATTTCTTTGGAAAAGTATCAAAGTACCAACATATTGGTACCGGGACAACCCTAAAGCCGTCTTCCCGCAGACCCGGGATCAGAGAGAAGCACTCCCCCGTCTAGACAGCGGCTCCTTTTAATGACGGCATATGTCAGCAGACTAATTAGGAGCCTTTGTTTGTTTACTTACTACTAAAACACAAGTTGTTTAGTATGTTTACTATTTTATTTAAGGACTAAATGGGCAGAGCCGGAAGAGCTGCAGCCTGCCACCATGGCCCCCACACCCCCTCCCCTCTGTTGCTGGATATCTGGAGATGTAGGTTTTAATATGTATATGTGCTTTGCTATGGAGGTTTGTCTCCCACTCCAGACTGTGGGCCCCCTTAGGAGCCTGGTACTTATGCAGTGACAATAAAGGCCTATCCTATCCTATCCTAAATTGCAATAAAAAACATGTTTAATGTACCTTTAGATTTTTGTTAAAATAATGCCATTTTTTGTGGTCCCATTTCTTTGGAAAAGTATCAAAGTACCAACATATTGGTACCGGGACAACCCTAAAGTCGTCTTTCCGCTGACCCGGGATCAGAGAGAAGCATCCCCCGTCTAGATAGCGGCTCCTTTTAATGACCGCATATGTCAGCAGACTAATTAGGAGTCTTTGTTTACTTACTATTAAAAGACAAGTTGTTTAGTATGTTTACTATTTTATTTAAGGACTAAATGGGCAGAGCCTGAAGAGCTGCAGCCTGCCACCATGGCCCCCACACTCCCTCCCCTCTGTTGCTAGATATCTGCAGATGTAGGTTGTAATAGATAAATCTTCTTTGCTATGGAGTTTTTTTCCCACTCCAGACTGTGGGCCCCCTTAGGAGCCTGGTACTTGTGCAATGACAATAAAGGCCTATCCTATCCTATCCTATCCTATCATAAATTGTAATAAAAAAACATGTTTAATGTACCCTTAGATTTTTGTTAAAATAATGCCCTTTTTTTGTGGTCCCATTTCTTTGGAAAAGTATCAAAGTACCAACATATTGGTACCGGGACAACCCTGAAGTTGACTTTCCGCTGACTCGGGATAAGAGAGTACCACTCTCCTTCTAGACAGCGGCTCCTTTTAATGACCGCATATGTCAGCAGACTAATTAGGAGTTTTTGTTTACTTACTACTAAAAGACAAGTTGTTTAGTATTCACACTATTTTATTTAAGGAGTAAATGGGCAGCATCTGAAGAGCTGCAGCCTGCCACCATGGCCCCCACACTCCCTCCCCTCTGTTGCTAGATATCTGCAGATGTAGGTTGTAATATTTATATGTGCTTGGCTATGGAGTTTTTTTCCCCACTCCAGACTGTGGGCCCCCTTAGGAGCCTGGTACTTGTGCAATGACAATAAAGACCTATCCTATCATAAATTGTAATAAAAAACAGGGTTAATGTACCCTTAGATTTTTGTTAAAATAATACAATTTTTTTGTGTTCCATTTCTTTGGAAAAGTATCAAAGTACCAACATATTGGTACCGGGACAACCCTAAAGCCGTCTTTCTGCAGACCCGGGATCAGAGAGAAGCATCCCCCGTCTAGACAGCGGCACCTTTTAATGACCGCATATGTCAGCAGACTAATTAGGAGTCTTTGTTTACTTACTATTAAAAGGCAAGTTGTTTAGTATGTTTACTATTTTATTTGAGGACTAAATGGGCAGCACCCGAAGAGCTGCAGCCTGCCACCATGGCCCCCACACCCCCTCCCCTCTGTTGCTAGATATCTGGAGATGTACGTTGTAATATGTATATGTGGTTTGCTAGGAAGGGGTTTTTCCCCACTCCAGACTGTGGGCCCCCTTAGGAGCCTGGTACTTGTGCAATGACAATAAAGGCCTATCCTATCCTATCCTAAATTGCAATAAAAAACATGTTTAATGAATGTACCTTTAGATTTTTGTTAAAATAATGCCATTTTTTTGTGGTCCCATTTCTTTGGAAAAGTATCAAAGTACCAACATATTGGTACCGGGACAACCCTAAAGCCGTCTTTTCACTGACCTGAAATCAGAGAGAAGCACTCCCCTTCAAGACAGCGGCTCCTTTTAATGACCGCATATGTCAGCAGACTAATTAGGAGTCTTTGTTTGTTTACTTACTACTAAAAGACAAGTTTTTTAGTATGTTTACTATTTTATTTGAGGACTAAATGGGCAGAGCCTGAAGAGCTGCAGCCTGCCACCATGGCCCCCACACTCCCTCCCCTCTGTTGCTAGATATCTGCAGATGTAGGTTTTAATAGATAAATCTTCTTTGCTATGGAGTTTTTTTACCCACTCCAGACTGTGGGCCCCCTTAGGAGCCTGGTACTTGTGCAATGACAATAAAGGCCTATCCTATCCTATCCTATCATAAATTGTAATAAAAAACATGTTTAATGTACCCTTAGATTTTTGTTAAAATAATGCCCTTTTTTTGTGGTCCCATTTCTTTGGAAAAGTATCAAAGTACCAACATATTGGTACCGGGAAAACCCTAAAGCCTTCTTTTCGCTGACCTGGGATCAGAGAGAAGGACTCCCCTTCAAGACAGCGGCACCTTTTAATGACCGCATATGTCAGCAGACTAATTAGGAGTCTTTGTTTACTTACTACTAAAAGACAAGTTGCCTAGTATTCACACTATTTTATTTAAGGAGTAAATGGGCAGAGCCTAAAAGAGCTGCAACCTGCCACCATGGCCCCCACACTCCCTCCCCTCTGTTGCTAGATATCTGGAGATGTATGTTGTAATATGTATATGTGCTTTGCTAGGAAGGGGTTTTTCCCCACTCCAGACTATGGGCCCCCTTAGGAGCCTGGTACTTGTGCCATGACAATAAAGGCCTATCCTATCCTATCCTATCCTAAATTGCAATAAAAAACATGTTTAATGAATGTACCTTTAGATTTTTGTTAAAATAATGCCATTTTTTGTAGTCCCATTTCTTTGGAAAAGTATCAAAGTATCAACATATTGGTACCGGGACAACCCTAAAGTCGTCTTTCCGCTGACTTGGGATAAGAGAGTACCACTCTCCTTCTAGACAGCGGCTCCTTTTAATGACCGCATATGTCAGCAGACTAATTAGGAGTCTTTGTTTACTTACTATTAAAAGACAAGTTGCCTCGTATGTTCACTATTTTATTTAAGGACTAAATGGGCAGTATCTGAAGAGCTGCAACCTGCCACCATGGCCCCCACACTCCCTCCCCTCTGTTGCTAGATATCTGGAGATGTAGGTTGTAATATGTATATGTGGTTTGCTAGGAAGGGGTTTTTCCCCACTCCAGACTGTGGGCCCCCTTAGGAGCCTTGAACTTGTGCCATGACAATAAAGGCCTATCCTACCCTATCCTATCCTATCCTAAATTGCAATTAAAAACATGTTTAATGAATGTACCTTTAGATTTTTGTTAAAATAATGCAATTTTTTGTGGTCCCATTTCTTTGGGAAAGTATCAAAGTACCAACATATTGGTACCGGGACAACCCTAAAGTCGTCTTTCCGCAGTTGTTTAGTATGTTTACTATTTTATTTAAGGAGTAAATGGGCAGCGCCCGAAGAGCTGCAGCCTGCCACCATGGCCCCCACACCCCCTCCCCTCTGTTGCTAGATATCTGCAGATGTAGGTTTTAATAGATAAATCTTCTTTGCTATGGAGTTTTTTTCCCCACTCCAGACTGTGGGCCCCCTTAGGAGCCTGGTACTTGTGCCATGACAATAAAGGCCTATCCTATCCTATCATAAATTGTAATAAAAAACAGGTTTAATGTACCCTAAGATTTTTGGTAAAATAATGCCATTTTTTTGTAGTCCCATTTCTTTGGAAAAGTATCAAAGTACCAACATATTGGTACCGGGACAACCCTAAAGCCTTCTTTCCGCTGACCCGGGATCAGAGAGAAGGACTCTCCTTCTAGACAGCGGCTCCTTTTAATGACCGCATATGTCAGCAGACTAATTAGGAGTCTTTGTTTACTTACTACTAAAAGACATGTTTTTTAGTATGTTTACTATTTTATTTAAGGAGTAAATGGGCAGAGCCTGAAGAGCTGCAACCTGCCACCATGGCCCCCACACTCCCTCCCCTCTGTTGCTAGATATCTGGAGATGTATGTTGTAATATGTATATGTGCTCTGCTAGGAAGGGGTTTTTCCCCACTCCAGACTGTGGGCCCCCTTAGGAGCCTGGTACTTGTGCCATGACAATAAAGGCCTATCCTATCCTATCATAAATTGTAATAAAAAACATGTTTAATGTACCCTTAGATTTTTGTTAAAATAATGCAATTTTTTTGTGGTCCCATTTCTTTGGAAAAGTATCAAAGTACCAACATATTGGTACCGGGACAACCCTAAAGTCGTCTTTCCGCTGACCCGGGATCAGAGAGAAGCACTCCCCGTCTAGACAGCGGCACCTTTTAATGACCGCATATGTCAGCAGACTAATTAGGAGTCTTTGTTTACTTACTATTAAAAGGCAAGTTGTTTAGTATGTTTACTATTTTATTTAAGGCCTAAATGGGCAGCGCCTAAAAGAGCTGCAACCTGCCACCATGGCCCCCACACTCCCTCCCCTCTGTTGCTAGATATCTGCAGATGTAGGTTTTAATAGATAAATCTTCTTTGCTATGGAGTTTTTTTCCCACTCCAGACTGTGGGCCCCCTTAGGAGCCTGGTACTTGTGCAATGACAATAAAGGCCTATCCTATCCTATCCTATCCTATCATAAATTGTAATAAAAAAACATGTTTAATGTACCCTTACATTTTTGTTAAAATAATGCCATTTTTTGTGGTCCCATTTCTTTGGAAAAGTACCAAAGTACCAACATATTGGTACCGGGACAACCCTAAAGCCTTCTTTTCACTGACCTGAAATCAGAGAGAAGCACTCCCCTTTAAGACAGCGGCTCCTTTTAATGACCGCATATGTCAGCAGACTAATTAGGAGCCTTTGTTTACTTACTACTAAAAGACAAGTTTTTTAGTATGTTTACTATTTTATTTAAGGACTAAATGGGCAGTATCTGAAGAGCTGCAGCCTGCCACCATGGCCCCCACACTCCCTCCCCTCTGTTGCTAGATATCTGGAGATGTAGGTTTTAATATATAAATCTTCTTTGCTATGGAGTTTTTTTCCCCACTCCAGACTGTGGGCCCCCTTAGGAGCCTGGTACTTGTGCAATGACAATAAAGGCCTATCCTATCCTATCATAAATTGTAATAAAAAACATGTTTAATGTACCCTTAGATTTTTGTTAAAACAATGCCATTTTTTTGTGGTCCCATTTCTTTGGAAAAGTATCAAAGTACCAACATATTGGTACCGGGACAACCCTGAAGTCGTCTTTCCGCTGACTCGGGATAAGAGAGTACCACTCTCCTTCAAGACAGCGGCACCTTTTAATGACCGCATATGTCAGCAGACTAATTAGGAGTCTTTGTTTGTTTACTTACTACTAAAAGACAAGTTGTTTAGTATGTTTACTATTTTATTTAAGGACTAAATGGGCAGAGCCTGAAGAGCTGCAACCTGCCACCATGGCCCCCACACTCCCTCCCCTCTGTTGCTAGATATCTGCAGATGTAGGTTGTAATAGATAAATCTTCTTTGCTATGGAGTTTTTTTCCCACTCCAGACTGTGGGCCCCCTTAGGAGCCTGGTACTTGTGCAATGACAATAAAGGCCTATCCTATCCTATCCTATCCTATCATAAATTGTAATAAAAAAACATGTTTAATGTACCCTTAGATTTTTGTTAAAATAATGCCCTTTTTTTGTGGTCCCATTTCTTTGGAAAAGTATCAAAGTACCAACATATTGGTACCGGGACAACCCTGAAGTTGACTTTCCGCTGACTCGGGATAAGAGAGTACCACTCTCCTTCTAGACAGCGGCTCCTTTTAATGACCGCATATGTCAGCAGACTAATTAGGAGTTTTTGTTTACTTACTACTAAAAGACAAGTTGTTTAGTATTCACACTATTTTATTTAAGGAGTAAATGGGCAGCATCTGAAGAGCTGCAGCCTGCCACCATGGCCCCCACACTCCCTCCCCTCTGTTGCTAGATATCTGCAGATGTAGGTTGTAATATTTATATGTGCTTGGCTATGGAGTTTTTTTCCCCACTCCAGACTGTGGGCCCCCTTAGGAGCCTGGTACTTGTGCAATGACAATAAAGACCTATCCTATCATAAATTGTAATAAAAAACAGGGTTAATGTACCCTTAGATTTTTGTTAAAATAATGCAATTTTTTTGTGTTCCATTTCTTTGGAAAAGTATCAAAGTACCAACATATTGGTACCGGGACAACCCTAAAGCCGTCTTTCTGCAGACCCGGGATCAGAGAGAAGCATCCCCCGTCTAGACAGCGGCACCTTTTAATGACCGCATATGTCAGCAGACTAATTAGGAGTCTTTGTTTACTTACTATTAAAAGGCAAGTTGTTTAGTATGTTTACTATTTTATTTGAGGACTAAATGGGCAGCACCCGAAGAGCTGCAGCCTGCCACCATGGCCCCCACACCCCCTCCCCTCTGTTGCTAGATATCTGGAGATGTACGTTGTAATATGTATATGTGGTTTGCTAGGAAGGGGTTTTTCCCCACTCCAGACTGTGGGCCCCCTTAGGAGCCTGGTACTTGTGCAATGACAATAAAGGCCTATCCTATCCTATCCTAAATTGCAATAAAAAACATGTTTAATGAATGTACCTTTAGATTTTTGTTAAAATAATGCCATTTTTTTGTGGTCCCATTTCTTTGGAAAAGTATCAAAGTACCAACATATTGGTACCGGGACAACCCTAAAGCCGTCTTTTCACTGACCTGAAATCAGAGAGAAGCACTCCCCTTCAAGACAGCGGCTCCTTTTAATGACCGCATATGTCAGCAGACTAATTAGGAGTCTTTGTTTGTTTACTTACTACTAAAAGACAAGTTTTTTAGTATGTTTACTATTTTATTTGAGGACTAAATGGGCAGAGCCTGAAGAGCTGCAGCCTGCCACCATGGCCCCCACACTCCCTCCCCTCTGTTGCTAGATATCTGCAGATGTAGGTTTTAATAGATAAATCTTCTTTGCTATGGAGTTTTTTTACCCACTCCAGACTGTGGGCCCCCTTAGGAGTCTTGTACTTGTGCAATGACAATAAAGGCCTATCCTATCCTATCCTATCATAAATTGTAATAAAAAACATGTTTAATGTACCCTTAGATTTTTGTTAAAATAATGCCATTTTTTTGTGGTCCCATTTCTTTGGAAAAGTATCAAAGTACCAACATATTGGTACCGGGACAACCCTAAAGCCTTCTTTTCACTGACCCGAAATCAGAGAGAAGCACTCCCCTTTAAGACAGCGGCACCTTTTAATGACCGCATATGTCAGCAGACTAATTAGGAGTCTTTGTTTACTTACTATTAAAAGACAAGTTTTTTAGTATGTTTACTATTTTATTTAAGGACTAAATGGGCAGAGCCTGAAGAGCTGCAGCCTGCCACCATGGCCCCCACACTCCCTCCCCTCTGTTGCTAGATATCTGGAGATGTACGTAGTAATATGTATATGTGCTTGGCTATGGAGTTTTTTCCCCATTCCAGACTGTGGGCCCCCTTAGGAGCCTGGTACTTGTGCCATGACAATAAAGGCCTATCCTATCCTATCATAAATTGTAATAAAAAACATGTTTAATGTACCCTTAGATTTTTGTTAAAATAATGCAATTTTTTTGTGGTCCCATTTCTTTGGAAAAGTATCAAAGTACCAACATATTGGTACCGGGACAACCCTAAAGTCGTCTTTCCGCTGACCCGGGATCAGAGAGAAGCACTCCCCGTCTAGACAGCGGCACCTTTTAATGACCGCATACGTCAGCAGACTAATTAGGAGTCTTTGTTTACTTACTATTAAAAGGCAAGTTGTTTAGTATGTTTACTATTTTATTTAAGGACTAAATGGGCAGCGCCCGAAGAGCTGCAGCCTGCCACCATGGCCCCCACACTCCCTCCCCTCTGTTGCTAGATATCTGCAGATGTAGGTTTTAATATATAAATCTTTGCTATGGAGTTTTTTTCCCCACTCCAGACTGTGGGCCCCCTTAGGAGCCTGGTACTTGTGCAATGACAATAAAGGCCTATCCTATCCTATCCTAAATTGTAATAAGAAACATGTTTAATGTACCTTTTAGATTTTTGTTAAAATAATGCCCTTTTTTTGTGGTCCCATTTCTTTGGAAAAGTATCAAAGTACCAACATATTGGTACCGGGACAACCCTAAAGCCTTCTTTTCACTGACCTGAAATCAGAGAGAAGCACTCTCCTTCAAGACAGCGGCACCTTTTAATGACCGCATATGTCAGCAGACCAATTAGGATCCTTTGTTTGTTTACTTACTACTAAAAGACAAGTTTTTTAGTATGTTTACTATTTTATTTAAGGACTAAATGGGCAGAGCCTGAAGAGCTGCAGCCTGCCACCATGGCCCCCACACTCCCTCCCCTCTGTTGCTAGATATCTGGAGATGTAGGTTTTAATATATAAATCTTCTTTGCTATGGAGTTTTTTTCCCCACTCCAGACTGTGGGCCCCCTTAGGAGCCTGGTACTTGTGCCATGACAATAAAGGCCTATCCTATCCTAAATTGCAATAAAAAACATGTTTAATGAATGTACCTTTAGATTTTTGTTAAAATAATGCCATTTTTTGTGGTCCCATTTCTTTGGAAAAGTATCAAAGTACCAACATATTGGTACCGGGACAACCCTAAAGCCGTCTTTCCGCTGACTCGGGCTAAGAGAGTACCACTCTCCTTCTAGACAGCGGCACCTTTTAATGACCGCATATGTCAGCAGACTAATTAGGAGTTTTTGTTTACTTACTACTAAAAGACAAGTTGTTTAGTATTCACACTATTTTATTTAAGGCCTAAATGGGCAGCATCTGAAGAGCTGCAGCCTGCCACCATGGCCCCCACACTCCCTCCCCTCTGTTGCTAGATATCTGGAGATGTATGTTGTAATATGTATATGTGCTCTGCTAGGAAGGGGTTTTTCCCCACTCCAGACTGTGGGCCCCCTTAGGAGCCTGGTACTTGTGTAATGACAATAAAGGCCTATCCTATCCTATCCTATCCTATCCTAAATTGCAATTAAAAACATGTTTAATGAATGTACCTTTAGATTTTTGTTAAAATAATGCCATTTTTTGTGGTCCCATTTCTTTG
Source organism: Nerophis ophidion (assembly GCF_033978795.1). Lineage (NCBI taxonomy): Eukaryota > Metazoa > Chordata > Actinopteri > Syngnathiformes > Syngnathidae > Nerophis > Nerophis ophidion. The sequence continues at coordinate 5,223,478 of NC_084617.1, read as the reverse complement.
GAAAAGTATCAAAGTACCAACATATTGGTACCGGGACAACCCTAAAGCCGTCTTTCCGCTGACCCGGGATCAGAGAGAAGCATCCCCCGTCTAGACAGCGGCACCTTTTAATGACCGCATATGTCAGCAGACTAATTAGGAGTCTTTGTTTACTTACTACTAAAAGACAAGTTTTTTAGTATGTTTACTATTTTATTCAAGGACTAAATGGGCAGCACCTGAAGAGCTGCAGCCTGCCACCATGGCCCCCACACCCCCTCCCCTCTGTTGCTAGATATCTGGAGATGTAGGTTGTAATATGTATTTATGTGCTTGGCTATGGAGGTTGGTCCCCCACTCCAGACTATGGGCCCCCTTAGGAGCCTGGTACTTGTGCAATGACAATAAAGGCCTATCCTATCCTATCCTAAATTGCAATAAAAAACATGTTTAATGAATGTACCTTTAGATTTTTGTTAAGATAATGCCATTTTTTGTGGTCCCATTTCTTTGGAAAAGTATCAAAGTATCAACATATTGGTACCGGGACAACCCTAAAGCCGTCTTTCCGCTGACTCGGGCTAAGAGAGTACCACTCTCCTTCTAGACAGCGGCACCTTTTAATGACCGCATATGTCAGCAGACTAATTAGGAGTCTTTGTTTGTTTACTTGCTACTAAAAGACAAGTTGTTTAGTATGTTTACTATTTTATTTAAGGACTAAATGGGCAGAGCCTAAAAGAGCTGCAGCCTGCCACCATGGCCCCCACACTCCCTCCCCTCTGTTGCTAGATATCTGGAGATGTACGTTGTAATATGTATATGTGCTTTGCTAGGAAGGGTTTTTTTCCCACTCCAGACTGTGGGCCCCCTTAGGAGCCTGGTACTTGTGCATTGACAATAAAGGCCTATCCTATCCTATCATAAATTGTAATAAAAAAACAGGGTTAATGTACCCTTAGATTTTTGTTAAAATAATGCCCATTTTTTGTGGTCCCATTTCTTTGGAAAAGTATCAAAGTACCAACATATTGGTACCCGGGACAACCCTAAAGCCGTCTTTCCGCAGACCCGGGATCAGAGAGAAGCACTCCCCGTCTAGACAGCGGCTCCTTTTAATGACCGCATATGTCAGCAGACTAATTAGGAGTCTTTGTTTACTTACTACTAAAAGACAAGTTTTTTAGTATGTTTACTATTTTATTTAAGGACTAAATGGGCAGAGCCTGAAGAGCTGCAGCCTGCCACCATGGCCCCCACACCCCCTCCCCTCTGTTGCTAGATATCTGCAGATGTAGGTTTTAATAGATAAATCTTCTTTGCTATGGAGTTTTTTCCCCCACTCCAGACTGTGGGCCCCCTTAGGAGCCTTGAACTTGTGCAATGACAATAAAGGCCTATCCTATCCTATCATAAATTGTAATAAAAAACAGGTTTAATGTACTCTAAGATTTTTGTTAAAATAATGCCATTTTTTGTGGTCCCATTTCTTTGGAAAAGTATCAAAGTACCAACATATTGGTACCGGGACAACCCTAAAGTCGTCTTTCCGCTGACTTGGGATAAGAGAGTACCACTCTCCTTCTAGACAGCGGCTCCTTTTAATGACCGCATATGTCAGCAGACTAATTAGGAGTCTTTGTTTACTTACTACTAAAAGACAAGTTGCCTAGTATTCTCACTATTTTATTTAAGGACTAAATGGGCAGCGCCCGAAGAGCTGCAACCTGCCACCATGGCCCCCACACCCCCTCCCCTCTGTTGCTAGATATCTGGAGATGTAGGTTGTAATATGTATTTATGCTTTTTATGGAGGTTTTTTACCCACTCCAGACTGTGGGCCCCCTTAGGAGCCTGGTACTTGTGCAATGACAATAAAGGCCTATCCTATCCTATCATAAATTGTAATAAAAAACAGGTTTAATGTACCCTTAGATTTTTGTTAAAATAATGCCCTTTTTTTGTGGTCCCATTTCTTTGGAAAAGTATCAAAGTACCAACATATTGGTACCGGGACAACCCTAAAGCCGTCTTCCCGCAGACCCGGGATCAGAGAGAAGCATCCCCCGTCTAGACAGCGGCTCCTTTTAATGACCGCATCCCGGAGCATTCCGAGCCTTTTTTCTTCAACCTGGTCCGAGGGGGGGGCCAACTTATCCGAACCCGCTTTCTGGCAATTTCCTGATCTTTGTTCTCCGGGGCCACGTCATCGCTCTCTGAGCTCAAATCGCCGAGGCGTGGCGCTCCGCCAGAGCATACTAGAAAGTGGATTACGCCGCGAGACAAAATGAAATATCAGTCAAGTGTGGTTCACATGTGAGAAAGAGGACTAGACCTGGACCTGACATGCTGCCCTCATTAAGCCCCAATTAGGGCCCTTGATTGTGAAACAATGGCGTCATGTTCAATGAAACTTCGTTCAATTAGCAAACAGGTCTCCCATTCAGGCACCCCCCGATTCTCCCAAATCCGACCCCCCGCCTCCTCCCCCGGGGTCCCTGCCCTGCGTCCCCAACATCGGGTCTTGGCATGCTCGGAACATTCAGGACAAACAAGACTCCTCCCCCAGCTCCACTCCCACCCCTCCGAACACACCCATTTGATTGTGATTGACAGCGCCTTTGTCCCATTGTGGGGACCCGTCGCCTCTGATGAAGACGCAGGGTCCGCGCCCGTCCCGTCCTGTCCCGTACCGCCGGGTCCACCAAGGGCGCGGTGAGACCTGCAAGGGAGCTCCCGGGTGTTCGCAGACAGGACAACAAGTCCCTGGTCTGTCGGTGGAAACGATGGGCTGGGGGGGGGGGGGGGGTTGTGCGTCTGAGGAGGCCGTCATTAGGGCTGGCCCCTCCCCGGGGATGGGAACCAGGTCACATTCTCTCACATCGCACAAAGCGCGGTGTATGCGCCATAGGGGCGGGGGGTCCAAGGGAGGGTTTTTTTTTTTTTTTTTTTTTTGATGGGTAGCAGGCCATGACCTCTTTATATCCATCAACAGATCACTAACTCCACCCGTAGTTGTGCACATAAAACACGTTCACACAAAAAAACACATTCTTGTATTTGATACATTCTTGAGACCTCTGAAAAATGCATACCGGAAGTGGAAAAATCAGCTGGCGGGTTTTTGGGGGGGATGACTAGGGAAGTCCTTTAGCTTGTTTTATCATATATTTCTGCCTTTGCACCTGTCAATGTTTACTTTTGTATGCATAGTAAATCAACAAAACAATCCTGACTTTGGAGCAATGTTCACAGACTCTGGTATTTGGCTGTATTTTCCTGTATTGGGATCATGAGTTTGGTCCTAAATTGTTCACCGGTCCCTATATAAATGGTACTTTTCCTTGTTGATGTCTTAAGAAGGGTAGAAATACAAGAACAAACACATACCCGCATTTTTCTAATTGGTACCTTATTGAGGCTTCTGAAAAAAGGCTACCGGAAGTCCTAAAATCAGCTGTCGGGTTTTTGGGGGATGAATAGGGAAGTCCTTCTTTAGCTGCCGTCTTGTTTTTGTCATATATTGCTGCCTTTGCACCTGTCAATGTTTACTTTTGTACGCACATTAAATCAACAAAAACATTCCTTGACTTTGGAGCAATGTTCACGGACTCTAGTATTTGGCTCTCTATTAGATGCAATGGAATTCCTGTATAGGGACCATGGTTTCGGTCCTAACTTGTTCACCGGTCCTCATATGGAAGGTACTTTTCCTTGTTGATGTCTTAAGAAGGGTAGAAATACAATAACACACACAAACACACACATTCTTGTACTTGGTACCTTATCGAGACTTCTGAAAAATGCCTACCAAAAGTAGCAAAATCAGCTGGCGGGCTTTTGGGGGATGAATAGGGAAGTCCTTCTTTAGCTGCCGTCTTGTTTTATCATACATTGCTGCCTTTGCACCTGTCAATGTTTACTTTTGTATGCACATTAAATCAACATGACTTTGGAGCAATGTTCACGGATTCTAGTATTTGGCTCTCTATTAGATGCAATGGTTTTTCTGTATTGGGATCATGATTTCGGTCCTAACTTGTTCACCAGTCCTCATATGGAAGGTACTTATATTTGTTGATGTCTCAAGAAGGGTAGAAATACAAGAACATACACATTATTGTATTTGTTGCCTTATTGAGACTTCTGAAAAATGCCTACCAAAAGTCATAAAATCAGCTGGCGGGTTTTTGGGGGATGAATAGGGAAGTCCTTCTTTAGCTGCCGTCTTGTTTTTGTCATATATTGCTGCCTTTGCACCTGTCAATGTTTACTTTTGTATAGACATTAAATCAACATGACTTTGGAGCAATGTTCACGGACTCTAGTATTTGGTTCTCTATTAAATGCAATGGAATTCCTGTATTGGGATCATGAGTTCGGTCCGAACTTGTTCACCAGTCCTCATATGGAAGGTACTTATATTTGTTGATGTCTCAAGAAGGGTAGAAATACAAGAACACACACATTCTTGTATTTGTTGCCTTATTGAGACTTCTGAAAAATGCCTACCAAATGTCGTAGAATCAGCTGGCTTTATTTTGGGGGGATGAATAGGGAAGTCCTTCTTTAGCTGCCGTCTTGTTTTATCATATATTGCTGCCTTTGCACCTGTCAATGTTTACTTTTGTATAGACATTAAATCAACAAAAAAATCCTGACTTTGGAGCAATGTTCACGGACTCTAGTATTTGGCTCTCTATTAGATGCAATGGTTTTCCTGTATTGGGACCATGATTTCTGTCCTAACTTGTTCACCGGTCCTCATATGGATGGTACTTTTCCTTGTTGATGTCTCAAAAAGGGTAGAAATACAAGAACACACACATACCCACATTCTTCCAATTGTTACTTTATTGAGGCTTCTGAAAAATGCCTACCAGAAGTCCTAAAATCACCTGGCGGTTTTTTGGGGGGATGACTAGGGAAGTCCTTTAGCTTGTTTTATCATATATTGCTGCCTTTGCACTTGTCAATGTTTACTTTTGTATAGACATTAAATCTACAAAAAAATCCCGACTTTGGAGCAATGTTCACAAACTCTAGTATTTGGTTCTCTATTAAATGCAATGGAATTACTGTATTGGGACCATGATTTCGGTCCTAACTTGTTCACCGGTCCTCATATGGACGGTACTTTTCCTTGTTGATGTCTCAAAAAGGGTAGAAATACAAGAACACACACATTCTTGTATTTGTTACCTTATTGAGACTTCTGAAAAATGCCTACCAAAAGTCGTAAAATCAGCTGGCGGGTTTTTGGGGGATGACTAGGGAAGTCCTTCTTTAGCTGCCGTCTTGTTTTATCATATATTGCTGCCTTTGCACCTGTCAATGTTTACTTTTGTATGCACATTAAATCAACAAAAAAATCCTGACTTTGGAGCAATGTTCACGGACTTTAGTATTTGGTTCTCTATTAGATGCAATGGAATTCCTGTATTGGGACCATGAGTTCGGTCCTAACTTGTTCACCGGTCCTCATATGGAAGGTACTTTTTTTCCTTGTTGATGTCTCAAGAAGGTTTGAAATACCATAACACACACACACACACACACACACACACATGCTAATGGGCACATGGACAAACATGCAAACGCAAACACTTCACCCTGCTTGAGGCCTAACATGCTAACATGAACTTGTTGCATTTGAGTGTTTTTTATGCAGACTGCAGATAGCAAAACGCCACCTTAAATAGTTTTGTAATTTAAATTTTATTTGATTATATTGCTGCAACAAATCCAATAAGGAAGTTAACCAGCTCATTACTACCTAACCCTCAACATACTTAGTTACTCTCCTTTTTCACTTTAATTTGTGGGGTCAGCAACCCGCGGCTCTTTAGCGCCGCCCTGGTGGCTCCTTGGAGCTTTTTCAAAAATGTATGGAAATGGGGGGAAAAAAATGGGTTAAGAAATATATTTTTTGTTGTACTATGGTTCAAACACGACACAAACATTCCTAATTGTTAGAAATCCCACTTTTTAATATGTTTAAGCTTCACTGATGAGAGCTTTTAGCCAGCGCCGTTTTGTCCCACTAATTTCCGCGGCCCTTGAACTCACCGTTGTGTGGACTGTGACTCAGCAGTTTGTTCACATGTACAACTTTCTCCGACGCTGCCACAAAAAGACCTGTTTTGTGCCACTCCTTCTTTCTCTCGTTTCGTCCAACAAACGTTTTATACTGTGCGTGAATGCACTAAAGTGAGCTTTATTGACTTGTTATGGAGTGCTAATCAGGAATAACTGCAAGCTAATCGATGCTAACATGCTATTCAGGCTAGCTTTATGTACATATTGCATCATTATGCCTCGTTTGTAGCTATATTTAATTTCCTTTAATTATGTCTTCTTTTTATTTAGTTTGTTTTTTACATGTTTCATGACACATTATCTGTATGTAATATTGGCTGCATTTCTGAAAGTTGTTCAATATTTCTGTCAACGAAGATGTGCGTCAACCTGCGACACAGTCATTTTGATAGTAGGCTATTATAGCTAATTAGCTACTTACATCATGTTTTGTCTTCATTATAACACTTATATAAGACCTAAACTCATTTTGATAGTAGGCTAATATCGACACTTTCATCATGTGTTGTCTTCATTTTAACACTTATATAAGACCTAAAGTAATTTTGATAGTAGGCTAATATAGACACTTTCATCATGTGTTGTCTTCATTATAACACTTGTATAAGACCTAAAGTAATTTTGATAGTAGGCTAATAGACACTTACAACATGTGTTGTCTTTATTATAACACTTATATAAGACCTAAAGTAATTTTGATAGTAGGCTAATAGACACTTACATCATGTGTTGTCTTCATTATAACACTTAAATAAGACCTAAAGTAATTTTGATAGTAGGCTAATAGACACTTACATCATGTGTTGTCTTCATTATAACACTTATATAAGACCTAAAGTAATTTTGATAGTAGGCTATTATAGACACTTTTATCATGTGTTGTCTTCATTATAACACTTTTATAAGACCTAAAGTAATTTTGATAGTAAACTAATATAGACACTTACATCATGTGTTGTCTTCATTATAACACTTAAATAAGACCTAAAGTAATTTTGATAGTAGGCTAATAGACACTTACATCATGTGTTGTCTTCATTATAACACTTATATAAGACCTAAAGTAATTTTGATAGTAGGCTAATATAGACACTTACATCATGTGTTGTCTTCATTATAACACTTATATAAGACCTAAAGTAATTTTGATAGTAAGCTAATATAGACACTTACATCATGTGTTGTCTTCATTATAACACTTAAATAAGACCTAAAGTAATTTTGATAGTAGGCTAATAGACACTTACATCATGTGTTGTCTTCATTGTAACACTTATATAAGACCTAAAGTAATTTTGATAGTAGGCTATTATAGACACTTTTATCATGTGTTGTCTTCATTATAACACTTATATAATACCTAAAGTAATTTTGATAGTAGGCTAATATAGACACTTTCATCATGTGTTGTCTTCATTATAACACTTATATAAGACCTAAAGTAATTTTGATAGTAGGCTAATATCGACACTTACATCATGTGTTGTCTTCATTATAACACTTATATAATACCTAAAGTAATTTTGATAGTACGCTAATATAGACACTTTCATCATGTGTTGTCTTCATTATAACACTTATATAAGACCTAAAGTAATTTTGATAGTAGGCTAATATCGACACATCATGTGTTGTCTTCATTATAACACTTATATAAGACCTAAAGTAATTTTGATAGTAGGCTAATATAGACACTTTCATCATGTGTTGTCTTCATTATAACACTTATATAAGACCTAAAGTAATTTTGATAGTAGGCTAATATCGACACTTACATCATGTGTTGTCTTCATTATAACACTTATATAAGACCTAAAGTAATTTTGATAGTAGGCTAATAGACACTTACATCATGTGTTGTCTTCATTATAACACTTATATAAGACCTAAAGTAATTTTGATAGTAGGCTAATATAGACACTTTCATCATGTGTTGTCTTCATTATAACACTTATATAAGACCTAAAGTAATTTTGATAGTAGGCTAATATCGACACTTTCATCATGTGTTGTCTTCATTATAACACTTATATAAGACCTAAAGTAATTTTGATAGTAGGCTAATATAGACACTTTCATCATGTGTTGTCTTCATTATAACACTTATATAAGACCTAAAGTAATTTTGATAGTAGGCTAATAGACACTTACATCATGTGTTGTCTTCATTATAACACTTAAATAAGACCTAAAGTAATTTTGATAGTAGGCTAATATAGACACTTTCATCATGTGTTGTCTTCATTATAACACTTAAATAAGACCTAAAGTAATTTTGAGAGTAGGCTAATATAGACACCTTCATCATGTGTTGTCTTCATTATAACACTTATATAAGACCTAAAGTAATTTTGATAGTAGGCTAATATCGACACTTACATCATGTGTTGTCTTCATTATAACACTTATATAAGACCTAAAGTAATTTTGATAGTAGGCTAATAGACACTTACATCATGTGTTGTCTTCATTATAACACTTATATAAGACCTAAAGTAATTTTGATAGTAGGCTAATATAGACACTTTCATCATGTGTTGTCTTCATTATAACACTTAAATAAGACCTAAAGTAATTTTGATAGTAGGCTATATAGACACTTTCATCATGTGTTGTCTTCATTATAACACTTAAATAAGACCTAAAGTAATTTTGATAGTAGGCTAATATAGACACCTTCATCATGTGTTGTCTTCATTATAACACTTATATAAGACCTAAAGTAATTTTGATAGTAGGCTAATATCGACACTTACATCATGTGTTGTCTTCATTATAACACTTATATAAGACCTAAAGTAATTTTGATAGTAGGCTAATAGACACTTACATCATGTGTTGTCTTCATTATAACACTTATATAAGACCTAAAGTAATTTTGATAGTAGGCTAATATAGACACTTTCATCATGTGTTGTCTTCATTATAACACTTAAATAAGACCTAAAGTAATTTTGAGAGTAGGCTATATAGACACTTTCATCATGTGTTGTCTTCATTATAACACTTAAATAAGACCTAAAGTAATTTTGATAGTAGGCTAATATAGACACCTTCATCATGTGTTGTCTTCATTATAACACTTATATAAGACCTAAAGTAATTTTGATAGTAGGCTAATATCGACACTTACATCATGTGTTGTCTTCATTATAACACTTATATAAGACCTAAAGTAATTTTGATAGTAGGCTAATAGACACTTACATCATGTGTTGTCTTCATTATAACACTTATATAAGACCTAAAGTAATTTTGATAGTAGGCTAATATAGACACTTTCATCATGTGTTGTCTTCATTATAACACTTAAATAAGACCTAAAGTAATTTTGAGAGTAGGCTAATATAGACACTTTCATCATGTGTTGTCTTCATTATAACACTTAAATAAGACCTAAAGTAATTTTGATAGTAGGCAAATATCGACACTTAAAACACTTATGAGTCTTTTAATTTTTTGCGGCTCCAGACCGATTATTTTTTTTTGTATTTGTGGTCCAATATGGCTCTTTCAACATTTAGGGTTGTTGACCCCTGCTTTAATGCATTTGTTTATCTTAGTTTGATTTGTCGAGGACTAATTGAACACTTCTGTGGAGGTTGCCCTCCTGTGGGTTCTTCTGACCACAAAGATGCTCCCCTGGGCCCGGTCGTCTGGGTAACAAGTTTTTCATTTTCATATAGCGCTAAGTTTTTGCTTCCCAGCAAAAATGTCTCTCAGTCTCATGCGTCCGCTCACCAGCCACTCCAACCACGTCTCTCGTGCCGGCTGCTGCTAATAAGGGCGACAGGTGATCATATAACAAGTCTCAGCTGGGTAATCTACTCACCTGCCGCTGACTTTGAGGCCGGTCCTTACACACACCCTCTCCGTGGCAGGCCCACAGACCACACCCCCCGCCATAAGTTTGTTTTACTATCATTTTTGCCCCCATATTATTGTCATTTCCAGTGTACTTGAGTGACGAGAACATAATTAGCTTTCAAATGAAAGGTTGTACGAATTGCTGGAATAAATTATAATAAAACATATTGTGTTTACTATTGGTATACTAACATGAAATGCATTTTTTATACATTTTTGAAATTAATTAATATGCCATTAATCCTATTATTGTTCCAGTTGACATCATCTGTTGCATTTTTAAACTCTCTGCTTCCTTTTCTAATTGCCAAATATTTCTCAGAGTTTGTATTTATTAATCGTTCAATGATGTGGCCAAATTTTATCCAACTAAAAGTTGTATATCTTTTTTTTGAAGTATAAAACATCTCGTGTTCACTATCTGTATACAAATATATTTTTAAAATGAAATTAATTTAAAAACATATTCTTTATTTATGTGTATGTTATTTATTTTACTATTATTATTATTATCATCACAATTAACCTCACTTGTTTATTGCATTTTTTTAAACTATCAACTTAATTCTCTATTTGTCTAATATATATCCATCCATCCATTTTCTACCCCTTATTCCCTTTGGGGTCGCGGGGGGCGCTGGTGCCTATCTCAGCTACAATCGGGCGGAAGGCGGGGTAAACCCTGGACAAGTCGCCACCACATCGCAGTAATATTTATTAGATTATATTTATGTATTTTTATTTATTTTTCATGTATTGTATTTATTCATCCATACAGTACTGTACATAAATACAAATATTTATTAGATTGTATTTATGTAAAATACTGTATGGATTTATTGTTGCACATTTGATAAAAAATGAAACATATTTGTTTTATTATTACAGAAATAAAACATCCATGTGTTCACTAAACACGTATACTGATCTAAACATATTTGTAATTTAATTATTAAAATATTACATTTATTATTATTATCATTATCTAAATATTTCTACTTATTTTTATTATACTTTACTAAATTTATATATATTCTTTATTTTAAGAATATTTTTATTATTACAGAAATAAAACATCCATGTGTTCACTAAACACGTATACTGATCGAAACATATTTGTAATTTAATTATTAAAATATTTAATTTATTATTGTTATCATTATCTAATTTTTTTTTCATATTTTTATAATACTTTAACAGATTTATGTATATATTCTCTATTTTAAGAATATTTTTTATTATTACAGAAATAAAACATCCATGTGTTCACTAAACACATGGATGTTTAGTGAACACATGGATACATAATTTAATTATTATTATTTATTATTATTATTTACCATGAATTGATTAACGTGGACCCCGACTTAAACAAGTTGAAAAACGTATTTGTTACCATTTAATGGTCAATTGTACTGTGCAATCTACTAATAAAAGTATCAATCAATCAATCAATTATTTAATAATTTAATTATTAAAATATTTAATTTATTATTACTGTCATTATCTAAATATTTTTACTTATTTTTATAATACGTTACTAAATTTATATATATATTCTATTCTAAGAATTATATTTAAAAAAATTAAAATAACAAAGCTTGTGTTTGTTGTGTGTTTTTTTTTAGGAGTTGGTGAAGTCTGCTCTTTAAGGAAAAACCTGTGAAACACTGCCATCTATAGGTGAGTAGGGCGCATTGCACCCTTTTTTTTCTGCTCTATTGAAACTTTTAAAAGATTAAATCAGATTGGAATTTATTCAAAAATCGGTCTGACAAATGGAAGAATATGTGACGTACCCTTAAAAAGCGACACCAAAGGATTACAAATTAAAACAGCAGTTATGACAACATGAATAATATTAAGGGCACGATAAAATGTATTCTTTGTCATATTCTACATGTTAAGATAATTAAAATGTCATTATTATTATTATTATTGTTATTAATGAGTTGTGCTTCGTCGTTGTTGTTGTTGTGTGCGTTTCCTAAAGTCCATCCCAAACTGCTGAAAATTAAATATATTTCTGAATATGTGCATGAACTGTACACTGGTGCTTGGAGAAGGTACCGGGGCTGCGTGGGCGTGCTGATCGGGGCCCCCCCCCCGGGGGCTAGATGGTGCGTCGGCGCAGGCAGCTGCAGGTCAGGCACTTGAGGATGCTCATGGTGATGTGCATGAGCGGCCCCAGGTTGAAGAGCAGGTTGTAGAAGGTGTTGACGGACAGGCCGCCCGTCTCGTCGGCGTACTTCAGGGCCACGATGGGCGTGTACATGCTGTTGGTCAGGTTCCGGAAGCGAGGGCTGCTGGACTCGATGACCTTTTTAGTGCACTGGAGGGGCGAGAGGCCAGGGGGGGGACGTTTTTATCAAGCGTCTTACACTTAAGTCCTGAGAATTTGCGAAATTTGGTCCTACTCTCAAACTTGAGAATAAAAGGCTATTTATCAACTTTCTTAAAGACCTACTGAAAGTCACGACTAGCGACCACGCAGTCTGATAGTTTATATATCAATGATGAAATATTAACATTGCAACACATGCCAATACGGCCGCTTTAGTTTACTAAATTGTAATTTTAAATTTTGCGCGAAGTATCACGGTATGATGATGCGTGCACGTGATGTCTCGGATTGTAGCGGACATTTTGTTCCAGCTATAAGTCTGCTTTAATCGCATAATTCCACAATATTCTGGACGTCTGTGTTGCTGAATCTTTTGCAATTTGTTTAATTAATAATGGAGACGTCAAAGAAGAAAGACGTAGGCGAAAAGTGGTGTATTGCGGCTGCCTTTGGCAACACAAACACAGCCGGTGTTTCATCAATCAATCAATCAATGTTTACTTATATAGCCCTAAATCACTAGTGTCTCAAAGGGCTGCACAAACCACTACGACATCCTCGGTAGGCCCACATAAGGGCAAGGAAAAACTCACACCCAGTGGGACGTCGGTGACAATGATGACTATGAGAAACCTTGGAGAGGAGCAAAGCAATGTACTTATATAGCCCTAAATCACTTGTGTCTCAAAGGGCTGCACAAACCACAACACAAACCACTATGACATCCTCGGTAGGCCCACATAAGGGCAAGGAAAACTCACACCCAGTGGGACGTCGGTGACAATGATGACTATGAGAAACCTTGGAGAGGAGGAAAGCAATGTACTTATATAGCCCTAAATCACTGGTGTCTCAAAGGGCTGCACAAACCACTACGACATCCTCGGTAGGCCCACATTAGGGCAAGGAAAACTCACACCCAGTGGGACGTGGGTGACAATGATGACTATGAGAAACCTTGGAGAGGAGGAAAGCAATGTACTTATATAGCCCTAAATCACTAGTGTCTCAAAGGGCTGCACAAACCACTACGACATCCTCGGTAGGCCCACATAAGGGCAAGGAAAAACTCACACCCAGTGGGACGTCGGTGACAATGATGACTATGAGAAACCTTGGAGAGGAGGAAAGCAATGTACTTATATAGCCCTAAATCACTAGTGTCTCAAAGGGCTGCACAAACCACTACGACATCCTCGGTAGGCCCACATAAGGGCAAGGAAAAACTCACACCCAGTGGGACATCGGTGACAATGATGACTATGAGAAACCTTGGAGAGGAGGAAAGCAATGTACTTAAATAGCCCTAAATCACTGGTGTCTCAAAGGGCTGCACAAACCACTACGACATCCTCGGTAGGCCCACATAAGGGCAAGGAAAAACTCACACCCAGTGGGACGTCGGTGACAATGATGACTATGAGAAACCTTGGAGAGGAGCAAAGCAATGTACTTAAAAAGCCCTAAATCACTTGTGTCTCAAAGGGCTGCACAAACCACTACGACATCCTCGGTAGGCCCACATAAGGGCAAGGAAAAACTCACACCCAGTGGGACGTCGGTGACATTGATGACTATGAGAAACCTTGGAGAGGAGGAAAACAATGTACTTATATATCCCTAAATCACTGGTGTCTCAAAGGGCTGCACAAACCACTACGACATCCTCGGTAGGCCCACATAAGGGCAAGGAAAAACTCACACCCAGTGGGACGTGGGTGACAATGATGACTATGAGAAACCTTGGAGAGGAGCAAAGCAATGTACTTAAATAGCCCTAAATCACTGGTGTCTCAAAGGGCTGCACAAACCACAACACAAACCACTACGACATCCTCGGTAGGCCCACATAAGGGCAAGGAAAACTCACACCCAGTGGGACGTCGGTGACAATGATGACTATGAGAAACCTTGGAGAGGAGCAAAGCAATGTACTTAAATAGCCCTAAATCACTGGTGTCTCAAAGGGCTGCACAAACCACAACACAAACCACTACGACATCCTCGGTAGGCCCACATAAGGGCAAGGAAAACTCACACCCAGTGGGACGTGGGTGACAATGATGACTATGAGAAACCTTGGAGAGGAGCAAAGCAATGTACTTAAAAAGCCCTAAATCACTTGTGTCTCAAAGGGCTGCACAAACCACTACGACATCCTCGGTAGGCCCACATAAGGGCAAGGAAAACTCACACCCAGTGGGACGTCGGTGACGATGATGACTAAGAGAAACCTTGGAGAGGAGGAAAGCAGTTTCCTTGTTTACATTCCCGAAGGCGAAGCTTTACTATGGAACAGAGCGGCCAAGCGAACATGGTTCCCGACCACATGTCAACCGGCAGGTTTCGGTGAGAAAATTGTGGTAATAAGTCGGCTCTTACCGTGGGGCGGGTATAGCTCGGTTGGTAGAGTGGCCGTGCCGGCAACTTGAGGGTTGCAGGTTCGATTCCCGCTTCCGCCATCCCAGTCACTGCCGTTGTGTCCTTGGGCAAGACACTTTACCCACCTGCTCCCAGTGCCACCCACACTGCTTTAAATGTAACTTAGATATTGGGTTTCACTATGTAAAGCGCTTTGAGTCACTAGAGAAAAGCGCTATATAAATATAATTCGCTTCACTTCACCGTAGACATGAAGAGGCAGCTGCAGACTTTCTTGCCTCCTCCGGCCGGCCGCCCCCGAACGTGGGATGCTTCCATCGTGGAGGAGGGAAAAAAAAAGGCTCAGCCGGCCCCAACAGTTCCTTCGCTTCGCCTCGTCGCGAAATGTGGCTTCCCCTCAGAGACACTGGCGGTCACCACACCCCTCCGACTTTCAGGTACCATATAATCTCACTAAAACACTAGTAACACAATAAGCAGATAAGGGATTTCCCAGAATTATCCTAGTAAATGTGTCTAATAACATCTGAATTCTCTCTAGTCATTCACTCTAACTTTCCTCATCCACGAATCAATCAATCAATCAATGTTTATTTATATAGCCCCAAATCACAAATGTCTCAAAGGACTGCACAAATCACTACGACTACAACATCCTCGGAAGAACCCACCAAAGGGCAAGGAAAACTCACACCCAGTGGGCAGGGAGAATTCACATCCAGTGGGACGCCAGTGACAATGCTAACTATGAGAAACCTTGGAGAGGACCTCAGGTGTGGGCAACCCCCCCCCCCACCCCTCTAGGGGACCGAAAGCAATGGATGTGGAGCGGGTCTAACATGATACTGTGAAAGTCCAATCCATAGTGGCTCCAACACAGCCGCGAGAGTTCAGTTCAAGCGGATCCAAGACAGCAGCAAGAGTCCCGTCCACAGGAAACCATCTCAAGCGGAGGCGGATCAGCAGCGTAAAGATGTCCCCAACCGATGCAGGCAAGCAGTCCATCCTGGGTCTCGACTCTGGACAGCCAGTACTTCATCCATGGTCATCGGACCGGACCCCCTCCACAAGGGAGTGGGGACATAGGAGAAAGAAAAGAAGCGGCAGATCAACTGGTCTAAAAAGGAGGTCTATTTAAAGGCTAGAGTATACAGATGAGTTTTAAGGTGAGACTTAAATGCTTCTACTGAGGTAGCATCTCGAACTGTTACCGGGAGGGCATTCCAAAGTACTGGAGCCCGAACTTTTTAGAATCTGCGGGCTATAGAGAATCTTTCATCCTCGCTCAAATTAATGGGGAAATCGTCGCTTTCTCGTTCCGAATCGCTCCGGCTGCAGGTGGCCATGATTATTAACAATGTGTGGATGTGAGGAGCTCCACAACCCGTGACGTCACGCGCACATCGTCTGCTACTTCCGGTACAGGCAAGGCTTTTTTATTAGCGACCAAAAGTTGCGAACTTTATCCTCGGTGTTCTCTACTAAATCCATTTTCTGCCGCTTATTCCCTTAGAGTACGCGGGGGGCGCTAGTGCCTATCTCAGCTACAATCGGGCGGAAGGCGGGGTACACCCTGAATAAGTCGCCACTTTATATATCAATGATGAAATAATAACATTGCAACACATGCCAATACGGCCTTTTTAGTTTATTAAATTGCAATTTTGAATTTCGCGCGGAAGTATCATGCTAAAACCTTGCGGTAATATGACGGGTGACGTCACGCATTCTAGAGGACATTTTGTTCCAGCACCGTTCCCAGCTATAAGTGGTCTGTTTTCATCGCATAATTCCACAGTATTCTGGACATCTGTGTTGCTGAATCTTTTGCAATTTGTTCAATGAATAATGGAGACGTCAAAGAAGAAAGCTGTAAGTGGGAAGCGGTGTATTGCGGCCGCCTTTAGCAACACAAACGCAGCCGGTGTTTCATTGTTTACATTCCCGAAAGATGACTGTGAAGCTTTACTATGGAACAGAGCGGTCAAGCGAACACGGTTGGATTGGACCACACACACAAAGTACAGTGTATTATGCAGCGATCACTTCAAAAGATCGTGTTTCGAAGAGGGTCCCTTGCGAAGGGCAGAGATGGGCATCGCCACCACCCGTCGACTGGTGCTGAAAAAAGGTGCGTGGCCGACCTTCAGGCTGTACAGGTACGACCATATAATCTCACTAAAACACTAGTAACTCAATAAGCAGATAAGGGATTTTCCAGAATTATCCTAGTAAATGTGTCTAATAACATCTGAATCGCTCCCACTGTATAGTCTTTTTTTTTTCTTTGTAGTCCTTCACTCTCACTTTCCTCATCCACGAATCTTTCATTCTCACTCAAATTAATGGGGAAATTGTCGCTTTCTCGGTCCGAATCGCTCTGGCTGCTGGTGGCCATGATTGTAAACAATGTTCAGATGTGAGGAGCTCCACAACCCGTGACGTCACGCGCACATCGTCTGCTACTTCCGGTACAGGCAAGGCTTTTTTATTAGCGACCAAAAGTTGCAAACTTTATCGTCGATGTTCTCTACTAAATCTTTTCAGCAATAATATGGCAATATGGACCTGCTATCCCCGTTTAAATAAGAACATCTCACTTCAGTCGGCCTTTAAGTGCAGCTTTCATAAGTCAACTCTTAGCAGACTTCTTAGGAGTAGTTCTAAGTAGCTTGATAAATACGTCCCCAAGTCCGGTTTGGGCAATGGTGACAACGAGCAAAAAGAGGCGCCCGCCGACTTACTTTGGCGATGTCCTCCGGCGTTTGACCCATGGCTTCGAAAATATCTATACTTGACGGCAGGTAGACGTCTTTGAAATAACGGACCGTGTCGGCGTCGGCGCCCGGGTACTCCATTTTGGCCACGTCCTCCATCATCTTGGTCTCGAACTCCGTGTGGACCGGCCCGGGCTCGATCATGGACAACCTGCAAGAGAGACCGTGGTGAGGACGCTGGCTGAAACCAGGGGCCCCAGACCAGGTCCAAAATCCAGCCCGCGGGAAGTCCCAAGTTTAAAAAACAAAACAAAAACAAAAACATTTTTAGGGACCAAATGTATTGAATTTCTAGCGTTTTATTCTTTCTTTATTATTATTCTGCAGATTTGAGCTGTAATTTGACCCCCTTAACATGCTTCAAAACTCACCAAATTTGACACACTCATCAAAACTGGTGAATATTGCGATTTGATAATAAAAACCTAACCCCAAAACTAAAAATTGCGCTCTAGCGCCCTCTAGGAAGAAATCACAG
This sequence comes from Nerophis ophidion, assembly GCF_033978795.1. Taxonomy (NCBI): domain Eukaryota; kingdom Metazoa; phylum Chordata; class Actinopteri; order Syngnathiformes; family Syngnathidae; genus Nerophis; species Nerophis ophidion. The sequence goes on along the minus strand of NC_084617.1, from coordinate 5,205,552 downwards.
ACAAAACTGCCTGTAACTTCCAGTAGGAATGTCGTAGCGACATGAAACAAAAACCTCTATGTAGGTCTCACTTAGACCTACATTTCATAAAGTGACATCCTTCAGCAAAAATCAACAGGAAGTTTGCAATTCCCCCTTCAAAATAAAAGTTTTGTAAACACACTTACCTTTGCCTCTTTGAGCTGTAATTTGACCCCCTTAAAATGCTTCAAAACTAAATCAGGACAGGCGAACATTGCGATCTAATCAAAAAAACCAAACCCCAAAACTCAAAATTGCGCTCTAGCGCCCCCTAGGAAGAAAACACAGACAAAACTGCCTGTAACTTCCAGTAGGAATGTCGTAGTGAAACAAAAACCTCTATGTAGGTCTCACTTAGACCTACATTTCATAGATTGACAACCCCCAGCAAAAATCAACGGGAAGTTTGCAATTCCCCCATCAAAATAAAAGTTTTGTAAACACACTTACCTTTGCCTCTTTGAGCTGTAATTTGACCCCCTTAAAATGCTTCAAAACTCAATCAGGACAGGCGAACATTGCGATCTAATCAAAAAAACCAAACCCCAAAACTCAAAATTGCGCTCTAGCGCCCCCTAGGAAGAAAACACAGACAAAACTGCCTGTAACTTCCAGTAGGAATGTCGTAGTGAAACAAAAACCCCTATGTAGGTCTCACTTAGACCTACATTTCATAAACTGCCATACTTCAGCAAAAATCAACAGGAAGTTTGCAATTCTCCCTCCAAAAACAAATGTTTTGTAAAAACACTCACCTTTGCCTCTTTGAGCTGTAATTTGACCCCCTTAACATGCTTCAAAACTTACCAGACTGGACACACACATCAGGACTGGCGAAAATTGCAATCTAATCAAAAAACCTAACCCCAAAACTCAAAATTGCGCTCTAGCGCCCCCTAGGAATAAAACAGACAAAACTGTTCCTAGGAAGAAAACACAGACAAAACTGCCTGTAACTTCCAGTAGGAATGTCGTAGTGAAACAAAAACCTCTATGTAGGTCTCACTTAGACCTACATTTCATAAACTGACATACTTCAGCAAAAATCAACAGGAAGTTTGCAATTCTCCCTCCAAAAACAAATGTTTTGTAAAAACACTCACCTTTGCCTCTTTGAGCTGTAATTTGACCCCCTTAACATGCTTCAAAACTTACCAGACTGGACACACACATCAGGACTGGCGAAAATTGCGATCTAATCAAAAAACCTAACCCCAAAACTCAAAATTGCGCTCTAGCGCCCTCTAGGAATAAAACAGACAAAACTGCTCCTAGGAAGAAAACACAGACAAAACTGCCTGTAACTTCCAGTAGGAATGTCGTAGTGAAACAAAAACCTCTATGTAGGGCTCACTTAGACCTACATTTCATAAACTGACATACTTCAGAAAAAATCAACAGTCAGTTTGCAATTCTCCCTCCAAAAACAAATGTTTTGTAAAAACACTCACCTTTGCCTCTTTGAGCTGTAATTTGACCCCCTTAACATGCTTCAAAACTTACCAGACTGGACACACACATCAGGACTGGCGAAAATTGCAATCTAATCAAAAAACCTAACCCCAAAACTCAAAATTGCGCTCTAGCGCCCCCTAGGAATAAAACAGACAAAACTGTTCCTAGGAAGAAAACACAGACAAAACTGCCTGTAACTTCCAGTAGGAATGTCGTAGTGAAACAAAAACCTCTATGTAGGTCTCACTTAGACCTACATTTCATAAACTGACATACTTCAGCAAAAATCAACAGGAAGTTTGCAATTCCCCCGTCCAAAAAAAAGTTTTGTAAAAACACTCACCTTTGCCTCTTTGAGCTGTAATTTGACCCCCTTAAAATGCTTCAAAACTCACCAAACTGGACACACACATCAGGACTGGCGAAAATTGCGATGTAATCAAAAAACCTAACCCCAAAACTCAAAATTGTGCTATAGCGTCCCCTAGGAAGAAAACAAAGACAAAACTGCCTGAAACGTCCAGTAGGAATGTCGTAGAGACATGAAACAAAAACCTCTATGTAGGTCTCACTTAGACCTACATTTCATATATTGACAAGCAGCAAAAATCAACAGGAATTTGTAATAAACAAATAAAGTAAGTTTCTTACACGTAACATTATCACTGGAGGACGAGGAATAGCTAAACATGCAATAGCTCATCGTGTCATAATTTAAACAAGCAGATATTTAAGTATTTTTTGTTATTTTTACAAACTATCCTATGGTATATAATAATTAAGGGTGCTAAAAAATGTTCACGAATCACATTTTTTTTTGTAATTTTCAAAAATGTTATGCTTTTTTTTTTAAAAATTATATATAATTAAAAAAATACAAAATAAAATAATAATGATTAGAATTTTAGGCAGTCTGTATGCTTACTTGGTGCAAACAAAATGAGATTTTGTAAGCTGTTTTGTTAAGTTGTTGTTATCCATCCATCCATTTTCTACCGCTTGTCCCTTTTGTGGTTGCGGGAGGGGGTGTCGCTGGAGTCCATATCAGCTGCACATGTGCGGAAGGCGGGGTACACCCCGGACAAGTCGCCATACTACACCAAATAATACATTGCAAGAATCACTTTGTATGGAGAATTGTGTTGGATCGAGGAGTGAATTATATTTATATAGCGCTTTTCTCTAGTGACTCAAAGCGCTTTTACATAGTGAAACCCAATATCTAAGTTACATTTAAAGCAGTGTGGGTGGCACTGGGAGCAGGTGGGTAAAGTGTCTTGCCCAAGGGCACACCGGCAGTGACTCCCTTGGCAGTTTGAATGGAGAATCGTATGAAATCGACTATCAATTATGAGTCAAATCCTCACCCCAAGAATCGTAATGGAATAACGAGGTGCCCACACATTCACACCAATAACAATTGAATATTTGTATGTATATCAAAGTTTAAAACATATGAAATTTACATTTTTTTTCTGTCAAAATGGAAACAATGACAACATTAAGTAAGAAAGATGAAGTATTCATATTATTGCCAGGGGCCACTTTAAACCTCTAAAGCAGGGGTGTCAAACTCAAATACAGAGTGGGCCAAAATTCTAAACTAAACAAAGCTGCGGGCCAAAGTTGATTGATTGATTTTGATTGATACTTGTATTAGTAGATTACACAGTACAGTACATATTCCGTACAATTGACCACTAAAAGGTAACACCCCAATAAGTTTGTCAACTTGTTTAAGTCGGGGTCCACGTTAATCAATTCATGGTAAACAACAAGGTTGAACAACTTTACCTTTTAATAGGGACCCAAACAAGTTTTGCATTAAATATTGAACAAGCAAGGCTTATATAACTTTATGCTGACATGCAAAATCGAGGTTTGTTGGTAGCGGGGGTGTATGTTGTAGTGTCCCGGAAGAGTTAGTGCTGTAAGGGCTTCTGGGTATTTGTTCTGTTGTGTTGATGTTGTGCTACAGTGCGGATGTTCTCCCGAAATGTGTTTGTCATTCTTGTTTGGTGTGGGTTCACAGTGTGGTGCATATTTGTAACAGTGTTAAAGTTGTTTATAAGGCCACCCTCAGTGTGACCTGTATGACTGTTGACCAAGTATGCCTTGCATTCACTTGTGTGTGTGTGTGTGTGTGTGTGTGTGTGTAGAATCCGCATATATTACGTGACTGGGCCGGCACGCTGATTGTATGGCGGAAAAGCGCACATGACAACAAGTTGTAGAGGACGCTAAAAGCAGTACCTTTAAGGCACGCCGCTGATATTGTTGTCCGAGTGGAAATCGGGAGAAATTTGGGAGAATGGTTGTCCCGGTAGATTTTTAGCGGGGTGGGGGGCACTGATATTCGTGAGTGTCCTGGGAAAATCGTGAGGGTTGGCAAGTATTAGAATTAGCGGTGAATGCACCGCCGCTGTATAATACCGGCGGGCCAGCTCTAATGTTAATTTAATATTGTCTCAAGGGCCAAAATAAATTACATGGCGGGCCAAATTTGGCCCGCGGGCCAGAGTTTGACACCCATGCTCTAAAGGCTCAGTGGCCACATGCATGGACAGCACCTTTTAGCTCTTATTTCCATAATTGTGTACACTACTGAATTGGGGTCTTATGGCCACTTATGTGGACACTTATACTGCCATCTGGTGGCGTCAGGAGAGTATAACATACAATGGAATTTGGAGAAAAAAAAGTGTTAAAAATAAGAATTAGCATGTCACTAAACATGAAGTACACATTTGTGTACTTATGGACTAAGTTCATTATAACAAAAAGATGATTCTTATTTTTTATTCTAATTAGGGTCCAATAAGCCCAAATAGCAAAGAGAAATAAAATAAACAAACAGCTTGGGCCTTAAGAAGTTAAATGACGTGTCGATCCGGATCTGGCTCCCGGGTCTTGAGTTTGACACAGGTGATGTAGACCCTCAACACCCCAGCTGTCACAAATAGATTGAAGTCGTGTGGTAACGAGTGTTGATTATTACCTGACATTGAACTTCATGAGCTGCACCGCCATGCTCTCACAGAAGCCCTCCATGGCGAACTTGGAGGCAGTGTAAACGTCATTGAAGACCACACCTGGTGCAGGAACAAGAACAAGAATGGGGAACAAGGACAACAATTTATTTTTTTGAACTGAAGTCATTGGTGTTATTTAGCTGGCATCATTAGACACCAAGCATCACTTTGTTTTATTGTTGTTTTTCTTCATTTTCACCTTTTAGAGTGGTTAACTTCTTTTTACACTTGCATGACAGTTAGGAAAAAACGAGTATTTAGGGAAGACCTGGGCAAATTAATCTGCGGATGGAAAGTGTTAAAAAAAACATTAAAATCAAATTACGGGATATTATTTATGATCATTTTCCTCGACTTATGCACTAACATCATGTGGTTTATTTGTGTTTACATATGTAGCATCTTCTACAAAGATACAAAGAATTGCTATTGTGACATCTAGTGGACACATTTAGAACAGCAGTTTTTTTTTAATTTTTTTAAATGAGGGTAATTATTATACTAAGGAAATTATTTATATTATATATTATTATCCATCCCCTGGGATGGATAAAACCTGTTCACGGGCCTGATCCGGCGCCCGGGCTGTAGGTTTGACACCCCTGATATAAATAGATTCACCGGCCCCCAGACACGTTTTTTCCCCTCTGAGTCAAAACAATTGCCCAGGCCCGATTTAGGAAAATGTCACGTTGCCAGACCCATGCATCACAACATATCAAAGCCGTTCCCAGACGGCGTGCGAGAGGAAGTTTCCGGCGACGTCACCTTACCCTGAAGACCCATGACGCTGCTCATGACCACGATGTGTCCCGAGCGCCTCCTCTTCATGTCGGGCATCACCTCCTTGATCATGCGCACCACGCCGAAGAAGTTGGTCTCGAACACGCGCTTCATCTCCTCGATGCTGATGCTCTCCACCGGGCCCAGCAGACCCACGCCGGCGTTGTTGACTGCCAGGGTGACATGTGTGGCTTTTAGTCCAGACGGCCACTAGAGGTCAGTGTTACGACAGCAAGAGAGGAGTGTGACACAACAGCAGGCTTTGGCAAATAGGCCTCGTTGAGTAATTAGGTGAAAGTGGACTTTGATCGAGATGCAAGCAGGTTTTTAAAAGTCTCAACACATGACCTCAAATCATGACGTGTTCAGTGTGTCACAAGCACTTATGCTGACTGCGGGGGTTTAGTTACTCAACATGTCTCTGTTTATCCCTTTTAATCGCTAAGCCAATTCCCGCCTAGCACAGGTTTTAACTTTTAAATCAAATATTTTCAAAGCTAGTGCATAAAAGTACAAACCCCGTTTCCGTATGTGTTGGGAAATTGTGTTCGATGTAAATATAAACAGAATACAATGATTTGCAAAACCTTTTCAACCCATATTTGGCCCTAGTGTGTGAATGTTGTCTGTCTATCTGTGTTGGCCCTGCGATGAGGTGGCGACTTGTCCAGGGTGTACCCTGCCTTCCGCCCGATTGTAGCTGAGATAAGCGCCAGTGCCCCCTGCGACCCCGAAAGGGAATAAGCGGTAGGAAATGGATGGATGAAGTTAATTCCCTTTTTTTTTAGTCTTTTAATAGCAGAGATAAGTACTGTATTTTTTCTCCTTGTCATGGCTCCCTCAGATTTTTTGGAGAACCCGGAGTGAAAAAAGACTTTCATAGTTTTAAAAAGACTTCCATAGTTTCCGACTGTCTGTGGGGCCGTGAATGCACACAAGCTGAGGTGCAAAGAAAGCAATAAAAAAAAAAAAGTGTGTGTTCAGTTCAGCTTTTTGTGTGTGCAACGCCTTAGGGAAGATAACCATCAATGGGGCGGCATAGCTCGGTTGGTAGAGCGGCCGTGCCAGCAACTGGAGGGTTGCAGGTTCGATTCCCGCTCCCGCCATCCTAGTCAATGCCGTTGTGTCCTTGGGCAAGACACTTTACCCACCTGTTCCCAGTGCCACCCACACTGGTTTAAATGTAACTTAGATATTGGGTGTCACTATGTAAAGCGCTTTGAGTCACTAGAGAAAAGCGCTATATAAATATACTTCACTTCACTTCACTTCATATTTAATTGAATATGCGACAAAGACAAGATATTTGATGTTCAAACTCATAAACTTTATTTTCTTTTGCAAATAATAATTAACTAAGAGACGGCGTGGCGCAGTGGGAGAGTGGCCGTGCGCAAACCGAGGGTCCCTGGTTCAATCCCCACCTAGTACCAACCTCGTCACGTCCGTTGTGTCCTGAGCAAGACACTTCACCCTTGCTCCTGATGGGTGATGGATAGGCGCCTTGCATGGCAGCTCCCTCCATCAGTGTGTGAATGTGTGTGTGAATGTGGAAGTAGTGTCAAAGCGCTTTGAGTACCTTGAAGGTAGAAAAGCGCTATACAAGTACAACCTATTTATCATTTATTTATTTAACTTAGAATTTCATGGCTGCAACACGTGCCAAAGTAGTTGGGAAAGGGCATGTTCACCACTGTGTTACATCACCTTTTCTTTTAACAACACTCAATAAACGTTTGGGAACTGAGGAAAATAATGGTTGAAGCTTTGAAAGTGGAATTCTTTCCCATTCTTGTTTTATGTAGAGCTTCAGTCCTTCAACAGTCCGGGGTCTCCGCTGTCCTATTTTACGCTTCAGAATGCGCCGCACAAGGGCATGGGGCGGTATAGCTCGGTTGGTAGAGTGGCCGTGCCAGCAACTTGAGGGTTGCAGGTTCGATTCCCGCTTCCGCCATCCTAGTCACTGCCGTTGTGTCCTTGGGCAAGACACTTTACCCACATGCTCCCAGTGCCACCCACACTGGTTTGAATGTAACTTAGATATTGGGTTTCACTATGTAAAGCGCTTTGAGTCACTAGAGAAAAAGCGCTATATAAATATAATTCACTTCACAAAATATAATTCACTTCACCACTGTGTTACATCACCTTTTCTTTTAACAACACTCAATAAACGTTTGGGAACTGAGGAAACTAATTGTTGAAGCTTTGAAAGTGGAATTCTTTCCCATTCTTGTTTTATGTAGAGCTTCAGTCCTTCAACAATCCAGGGTCTTGTTGTCGTATTTTACGCTTCATAATGCGCCAAACATTTTCCATGGGAGACAGGTCTGGACTGCAGGCGGGCCAGGAAAGTACCCGCACTCTTTTACTACGAAGCCACGCTGTTGTAACACTTGGCTTGCTGAAATAAGCAGGGGCGTCCATGATAACGTTGCTTGGATGACAACATATGTTGCTCCAAAACCTGTATGTACCTTTCAGCATTAATGGTGCCTTCACAGATGTGTAAGTTACCCATGCCTTGGGCACTAATGCACCCCCATACCATCACAGATGCTAGCTTTTGAACTTTGCGCCTATAACAATCTGAATGGTTATTTCCCTCTTTGTTCCGGAGGACACCACGTCCACAGTTTCCAAATATAATTTGAAATGTGGATTCGTCAGACCACAGACCATGGCTGCAACACGTGCCAAAGTAGTTGGGAAAGGGCATGTTCGCCACTGTGTTACATCACCTTTTCTTTTAACAACACTCAATAAACGTTTGGGAACTGAGGAAAATAATTGTTGAAGCTTTGAAAGTGGAATTCTTTCCCATTCTTGTTTTATGTAGAGCTTCAGTCGCTCAACAGTCCGGGGTCTCCGCTGTGAAGTGAAGTGAATTATATTTATATAGCGCTTTTTCTCTAGTGACTCAAAGCGCTTTACAAAGTGAAACCCAATATCTAAGTTACATTTAAAGCTGTGTGGGTGGCACTGGGAGCAGGTGGGTAAAGTGTCTTGCCCAAGGACACAACGGCAGTGACTAGGATGGCGAAAGCAGGGATCGAACCTGCAACCCTCAAGTTGCTGGCACGGCCGCTCTACCAACCGAGCTATACCGCTATACCGCTGTCCTATTTTACGCTTGACCCTCCCCCGCTGAATTCCTATTGGTTGACGTGTTTGTGACGATTGCTGACATTTTCTTGGTCTCGTCCGCGAATGAGATAAATAATATTATTTGATATTTTACGGGTAATGTGTTAATAATTCCGCACATAAGTCGCTCCGGAGTATGAGTCGCACCCCTGGCCAAACTATGAAAAAAAACTGCGACTTATATTCCGAAAAATATGGTGTTATTGTTGAAGGGGGCAGGAAAATATAAGATTTTCTTCATCCTGTTCCTTCTCAAGCCTAGGTGTGTAAATGTGTGTGTTGTTGTTGGAGTTTAATTGTCTACTGATCAAAAATGCACATCAATGAAGGAGATACATAAAAAATTAAAGCTGCAAACAGCGTTGGTCGGGTCCGCCTTTGGCTGCTGCCCCCGAGACCCACGGCCGGATAAGCGTTAGAAGACGCCTTGGAGCCACTATTTTGAGAATCTAATGCATTGTGAAAGTAAAATATCAAACTTCCTGTTGATTTTTGCGAAAGTATGTTAATTATTAAAATGTAGGTCTAAGTGAGACCTACATAGTGTTTTTTGTTTCATGTCTCTCTGACATTCCTACCGGAAGTTACAAGCAGTTTTGTCTGTGTTTTCTTCCTAGGAGCAGTTTGTCCGTTTTGTATTCCTAGGGGGGCGGTAGAGCGCAATTTTGAGTTTTGAGGTTAGGTTTTTTCATCAGATTGCAATTTTTGCCAGACCTGATGTGTGTGTCAAGTTTGGTGAGTTTAGAAGCATTTTAAAGGGGTCAAATAACAGCTCAAAGAGGCAAAAAGGACATTTTTTAGGAGACTTTGCACAGAGGTTCTTTGAAGGCGCGTAAAATCAAAACCTGAGAACTTATCAAAACTCTGTTCTATACTTTTAATCAGAAGGGTTCAATCTCTCTCCTGTGCGAGTTTGAAGCCAAAACAACAAACACACTCAGAGGAGATAATGTTTGAAGAAAGGTGACCGGTTTTTACAAAACTTTTGTTTTGAAGGGGGGATTGCAAACTTCCTGTTGATTTTTGTTGGGGGTTGTCAATCTATGAAATGTAGGTCTAAGCGAGACCTACATAAAGTTTTTTGTTTCATGTCCCTCCGACATTCTTACCGGAAGTTACAAGCAATTCTGTCTGTGTTTTCTTCCTAGGAGCAGTTTTTTCAGTGTTTTATTCAAAAATAGCGCTAGAGCGCAATTTTGAGTTTTGGGGTTTGTTTTTTTCATTAGATCACAATATTCTCCAGTCCTTATGTGTGCGCCAAGTTTGGTGACTTTTGAAACATTTTAAAGGGGTCAAATTACAGCGCAAAGGGGCAAAAATTGCATTTTTTGCGAAAATTTTATTTTGAAGGGGTTTTTGCCAACTTCCTGTAGATTTTTGCTGAAAGAAGTGAGTGTATGAAAATTGGGTCTAAGTCAGACCTACATAGGAGTTTTTTGTTTCATGTCGCTATGACATTCCTAACAGAAGTTACATGCAGTTTTGTCTGTCATTTTTTCCTAGGGGGCGCTAGAGCGCAATTTTCATTTTGGGGGATTGGTTGCTTAATATGTTGGGAAGGTTTGCTATACCGACGTGTGTGTCAAATTTGGTGAGTTTTGAAGCATGTTAAAGGGGTCAAATTAGGGTGCGTAGGTGCGGAATAATAATAAAACAAAGCATTTTCAATAGGGTCCTTGGCCCATGGCAAAGGACTCCTGTGGAGTCCTTTGCCATGGGCCAAGGACCCTAATAAAGCTGCAAGCAGCGTTGGTCGGGTCCGCCTTTGGCTGCTGCCGCCGCTACTCAAGCCCTAGTCTAAGTCAGACCAACATAGAGGTTTGTATTTCATGTCTCTACGACATTTCTAACAGAAGTTACATGCAGTTTTGTCTGGGTTTTTTCCTAGGGGGTGCTAGAGCGCAATTTTGATTTTTAGGGTTTGGTTTTTTTATCAGATGGCAATTTTCGCCAGTCCTGGTGTGTGTGTAAAATTTGGTGAGTTTTAAAGCATGGTAAGGGGGTCAAATTACAGATCGGCGTTTCTGGATGTTGCTGATAAATGGCTTTCGCTTTGTATAGTAGAGCTTTAACTTGCACTTTGAAGCATTTTAAAGGGGTCAAATTACAGCTCATGGCAAAGGACTCTTGTGGAGTCCTTTGCCATGGGCCTGCGGACCCTAATTAAAGCTGCAAGCAGCGTTGGTCGGGTCCGCCTTTGGCTGCTGCCGCCGCTACTCAAGCCCTAGTCTAAGTCAGACCAACATAGAGGTTTGTATTTCATGTCTCTGACATTTCTAACAGAAGTTGCATGCAGTTTTGTTTGGGTTTTTTCCTAGGGGGCGCTAGAGCGCAATTTTGATTTTTAGGGTTTGGTTTTTTGTCAGATGGCAATTTTCGCCGGTCCTGGTGTGTGTGTAAAATTTGGTGAGTTTTAAAGCATGGTAAGGGGGTCAAATTACAGATCGGCGTTTCTGGATGTTGCTGATAAATGGCTTTCACTTTGTATAGTAGAGCTTTAACTTGCACTTTGAAGCATTTTAAAGGGGTCAAATTACAGATCATGGCAAAGGACTCTTGTGGAGTCCTTTGCCATGGGCCTGCGGACCCTAATTAAAGCTGCAAGCAGCGTTGGTCGGGTCCGCCTTTGGCTGCTGCCGCCGCTACTCAAACCCTAGTCTAAGTCAGACCAACATAGAGGTTTGTATTTCATGTCTCTACGACATTTCTAACATAAGTTACATGCAGTTTTGTCTGGGTTTTTTCCTAGGAGGCGCTAGAGCGCAATTTTGATTTTTAGGGTTTGGTTTTTTGTCAGATGGCAATTTTCCCCGGTCCTGGTGTGTGTGTAAAATTTGGTGCGTTTTAAAGCATGGTAAGGGGGTCAAATTACAGATCGCCGTTTCTGGATGTTGCTGATAAATGGCTTTCGCTTTGTATAGTAGAGCTTTAACTTGCACTTTGAAGCATTTTAAAGGGGTCAAATTACAGCTCATGGCAAAGGACTCTTGTGGAGTCCTTTGCCATGGGCCTGCGGACCCTAATTAAAGCTGCAAGCAGCGTTGGTCGGGTCCGCCTTTGGCTGCTGCCGCCGCTACTCAAGCCCTAGTCTAAGTCAGACCAACATAGAGGTTTGTATTTCATGTCTCTACGACATTTCTAACAGAAGTTAAATGCAGTTTTGTCTG
>NC_084617.1:5101447-5188947 GCF_033978795.1 Nerophis ophidion | reverse complement strand
TGCGCTAATTAATTTAAAACCTCTTCTCACTCCTGCGCTTACCAAAGGCATGCGGTAAAAGTAAGCATGCGCTAATTATTTTAAAACCTCTTCTCACTTTGGCACTTACCAAAGGCATGCGGTAAAGGTAAGCATGCGCTAATTATTTTAAAACCTCTTCTCACTCCGGCGCTTACCAAAGGCATGCGGTAAAAGTAAGCATGTGCTAATTATTCTAAAACCTCTTCTCACTTTGGCACTTACCAAAGGCATGCGGTAAAGGTAAGCATGCGCTAATTAATTTAAAACCTCTTCTCACTCCTGCGCTTACCAAAGGCATGCGGTAAAAGTAAGCATGCGCTAATTATTTTAAAACCTCTTCTCACTTTGGCACTTACCAAAGGCATGCGGTAAAGGTAAGCATGCGCTAATTATTTTAAAACCTCTTCTCACTCCGGCGCTTACCAAAGGCCTGCGGTAAAAGTAAGCATGTGCTAATTATTCTAAAACCTCTTCTCACTCCTGCGCTTACCAAAGGCATGCGGTAAAAGTAAGCATGCGCTAATTATTTTAAAACCTCTTCTCACTTTGGCACTTACCAAAGGCATGCGGTAAAGGTAAGCATGCGCTAATTATTTTAAAACCTCTTCTCACTTTGGCACTTACCAAAGGCATGCGGTAAAGGTAAGCATGCGCAAATTATTTTAAAACCTCTTCTCACTCCTGCGCTTACCAAAGGCATGCGGTAAAAGTAAGCATGCGCTAATTATTTTAAAACCTCTTCTCACTCCGGCACTTACCAAAGGTATGCAGTAAAAAAATTGAGTGTGATGTAAGCTTGGACCTTAAATCCTACTGAATAGCTCTTAATCTTCTTCCCTTTATGCGATTTCAAATGACCGGTATTGAAATCAGCCTCCTCCATTTTGGAAAATGATGACAGGGGAAGTGTCACGAGAATTCAAGGCAGGCGCTAATTATTTTGGGAAATACGGTCTGTGTATTTACAAACCCCGTTTCCATATGAGTTGGGAAATTGTGTTTGATGTAAATATAAACAGAATACAATGATTTGCAAATCATTTTCAACCCATATTCAGTTGAATATGCTACAAAGACAACATATTTGGTGTTCAAACTCATAAATTATTTTTCTTTAACTAATAATCATTAACTTTAGAATTTGATGCCAGCAACACGTGACAAAGAAGTTGGGAAAGGTGGCAATACATACTGATAAAGTTGAGGCATGCTCATCAAACACTTATTTGGAACATCCCACAGGTGTGCAGGCTAATTGGGAACAGGTGGGTGCCATGATTGGGTATAAAAACAGCTTCCCAAAAACTGCTCAGGCGGTACTGCATCAAAAACCGACATCAGTGTGTAAAGGATATCACCACATGGGCTCAGGAACACTTCATAAAACCACTGTCAGTAACTACAGTCGGTCGCTACATCTGTAAGTGCAAGTTAAAACTCTACCATGAAAATCGAAAGCCATTTATATCAACAACACCCAGGAACGATGGCGGCTTCGCTGGGCCCGAGCTCATCTAAGATGGACCGATGCAAAGTGGAAAAGTGGTCTGACGAGTCCACATTTCAAATTATATTTGGAAACTGTGGACGTGGTGTCCTACGGAACAAAGAGGGAAATAACCATTCGGATTGTTATAGGCACAAAGTTCAAAAGCTAGCATGTGTGATGGTATGGGGGTGCATTAGTGCCCAAGGCATGGGTAACTTACACATCTGTGAAGGCACCATTAATGCTGAAAGGTACATACAGGTTTTGGAGTAACTAATGTTGTCATTCAAGCAACGTTATCATGGACGCCCCTGCTTATTTCAGCAAGACAATACCAAGCCAAGTGTTACAACAGCGTGGCTTCGTAGTAAAAGAGTGCGGGTACTTTCCAGGCCCGCCTGCAGTCCAGACATGTCTCCCATGGAAAATGTGCGGCGCATTATGAAGCGTAAAATACGACAGCGGAGACCCCGGACTGTTGAAGGACTGAAGCTCTACATAAAACAAGAATGGGAAAGAATTCCACTTTCAAAGCTTCAACAATTACTTTCCTCAGTTCCCAAACGTTTATTGAGTGTTGTTAAAAGAAAAGGTGATGTAACACAGTGGTGAACATGCCCTTTCCCAACTACTTTGGCACGTGTTGCAGCCATGAAATTCTAACTTAATTATTATTTGCAAAAAAAATATAAAGTTTATCAGTTTGAACATCAAATATGTTGTCTTTGTAACATATTCAACTAAATATGGGTTGAAAAGGATTTGCAAATCATTGTATTCTGTTTATATTTACATCTAACACAATTTCCCAACTCATATGGAAACGGGGTTTGTATTTTTTATGCTTACTATGGTATATTGTCCATCCATCCATTTTTGTACCGCTTGTCCCTTTCGGGGTTTCGGGGGGTGCTGGAGCCTATCTCAGCTGCATTCGGGCGGAAGGCGGGTTACACCTTGGACAAGTCGCCACCTCATCTATGTTTTATTTATTATTAATTTATTCACTGTTCTGTTACAGAGAACAAGGAAATGGGATACAATTGCTATGGTATGAAAAGGGGTGCAATGAAACAACTAAAAATGTGTGATGCATTCCATTCCATCGTATGCAAAAACTGGACAGTTTTTCCCACAGGCCAGGCATCTATTTGTGGAGGTGTGGTCAGGGAGTGGGGGTGGATGACCAAGAAGAACGCGGAGTTGGAATAGAATTACAACACTTTATGTACATATTTATATACATATTTATATAATATTTTCAAATTTAGTCCTGGGTTCAAATCCAGGCTCGGGATCTTTCTGTGTGGAGTTTGCATGTTCTCCCCGTGAGTGCGTGGGTTCCCTCCGGGTACTCCGGCTTCCTCCCACCTCCAAAGACATGCACCTGGGGATAGGCCCCTCCCACTTCCAAAGACATGCACATGGGATAGGCCCCTCCCACTTCCAAAGACATGCACCTGGGGATAGGCCCCTCCCACCTCCAAAGACATGCACCTGGGGATAGGTTGATTGGCAACACTAAATGGTCCCTAGTGTGTGAATGTTGTCTGTCTATCTGTGTTGGCCCTGCCATGAGGTGGCGACTCTTCCAGGGTGTACCCCGCCTTCCGCCCGATTGTAGCTGAGATAGGCGCCAGTGCCCCCCGCCACCCCGAAAAGGGAATAAGCGGTAGAAAATGGATGGATGGATATAATATGTAACTACAAGCTCTATGCACAGACAGAGTCCCATTGTTATTATGAGCGGTTCGAGCGAGTTAAAAGCCGGAAAAAAAAAGAAAAATAAAATAAATACATTTTAATTTAAAACAATTTTTTATTTGTGTCGGCCGTAATTCTTTCATGGCGGGCCGCCACAAATAAATGAAATTGTGGGTAACCCTGCTAGAACTGAACTGAACACAGGGGGCAGTGAAAAAAAAAAACAGGGAAAATTGACCATTATATTTTTCCATCCATCCATTTCTACCGCTTATTCCCTTTTTTGGGGTCTATCTCAGCTACAGTCGGGCGGAAGGCGGGGTACACCCTGGACAAGTCGCCACCTCATCGCAGGGCCAACACAGATAGACAGACAACTTTCACACACTAGGGCCAATTTAGTGTTGCCATACAAACAATGCCCAGGTGCATGTCTTTGGAAGTGGGAGGAGCCTATCCCCAGGTGCATGTCTTTGGAAGTGGGAGGAAGCCGGAGTACCCGGAGGGAACCCACGCATTCACGCGGAGAACATGCAAACTCCACACAGAAAGATCCCGAGCCTGGATTTGAACCCAGGACTGCAGGACCTTTGTATTGTGAGGCAGACGCACTAACACAGGGGTGCCCACACTTTTTCTGCAGGCGAGCTACTTTTCAATTGACCAACTCGAGGGGATCTACCTCATTTATATACATCATTTATATTTATTTATTTATGAAAGAGACATTTTTGTAAACAAGTTAAATGTGTTTAACGATAATACAAGCATGTGTAACACATATAGATGTCTTTCTTTCACGAAGACAAGAATATAAGTTGGTGTATTACCTGATTCTGATGACTTGCATTGATTGGAATCAGACAGTAATGATGATAACGCCCACATTTTCAAACGGAGGAGAAAAAAAGTTGTCCTTTCTGTACAATACCACATGAAAGTGGTTGCTTTTTGGCATCTAATTCATCCAGCTTCCATACACTTTACAAGATTCCTAGAGCCCAAAAAAAGTCTGCGGGCCATAGAGCGTTTTCCGTTCGGGCTCCAGTACTCTGGAATGCCCTCCCGGTAACAGTTCGAAATGCTACCTCAGTAGAAGCATTTAAGTCTCACCTTAAAACTCATCTGTATACTCTAGCCTTTAAATAGACCTCCTTTTTAGACCAGTTGATCTGCCGCTTCTTTTCTTTCTCCTATGTCCCCCCCTCCCTTGTGGAGGGGGTCCGGTCCGATGACCATGGATGAAGTACTGGCTGTCCAGAGTCGAGACCCAGGATGGACCGCTCATCGGGACCCAGGATGGACCGCTCGCCTGTATCGGTTGGGGACATCTCTACGCTGCTGATCCGCTTGAGATGGTTTCCTGTGGACGGGACTCTCGCTGCTGTCTTGGATCCGCTTGAACTGAACTCTCGCGGCTGTGTTGGAGCCACTATGGATTGAACTTTCACAGCATCATGTTAGACCCGCTCGACATCCATTGCTTTCGGTCCCCTAGAGGGGGGGGGGTTGCCCACATCTGAGGTCCTCTCCAAGGGTTCTCATAGTCAGCATTATCACTGGCGTCCCACTGGATGTGAATTCTCCCTGCCCACTGGGTGTGAGTTTTCCTTGCCCTTTTGTGGGTTCTTCCGAGGATGTTGTAGTCGTAATGATTTGTGCAGTCCTTTGAGACATTTGTGATTTGGGGCTATATAAATAAACATTGATTGATTGATTGAAGAAAAACATTGGCGGCAAATTCCGTAGCTTGCTTGATTGACATTCACGGCACCCGAGGGTCTTGTGAGATGACGCTGGCTGCTGCCAGTTCATTATTATGAAAAAATGACAGAGAGGAAGGCGAGAAACACTTTTTATTTCAACAGACTTTCGCGCCGTCCCTTCCGTCAAAACTCTAAAGGCCGACTGCACATTTCCTATCTTCACAATAAAAGCCCTGCTTCATGCTGCCTGCGCTAACAAAATAAGAGTCTCGGAAATCTGGCGTGCACATCACTTGTGCACGCCAGCTTTCTGAGGGATCGCTTGTGCACGCCAGTTTTCCGAGATTCTGTATTTAGTTAGCGCAGGCAGCATGAAGCAGGGCTTTTATTGTGAAGATAGGAAATGTGCAGTCGGCCTTTAGAGTTTTGACGGAAGGTACGGCGCGAGAGTCTGTTGAAATAAAAAGTGTTTCTCGCCTTCCTCTCGGTCATATTTTCATAATAATGATCTTGCAGCAGCCAGCGTCATCTCACAAGACCCTCCGGTACCGTGAATGTCATTTAAGTGACGTCTTGGTGAAGATTGATGATCACTCATTTTTAGGTCTATTTTTTTTAAAAGCCTGGCTGGAGATCGACTGACACCCCCCCCCCCCCCCCCCCCTGGCCACCTTGCTGCTGGTGGCCATGATTGTAAACAATGTGAGATGTTCTTATTTAAACGGGGATAGCAGGTCCATTCTATGTGTCATACTTGATCATTTCACGATATTGCCATATTTTTCCTGAAAGGATTTAGTAGAGAACATCCACGATAAAGTTCGCAACTTTTGGTCGCAAATAAAAAACCCTTCCTGTACCGGAAGTAGCAGACGATGTGTGCGTGACGTCACGGGTTGTGGAGCTCCTCACATCTGAACATTGTTTATGATCTTGGCCACCAGCAGCGAGAGCGATTCGGACCGAGAAAGCGACGATTTCCAAATTAATTTGAGCGAGGATGAAAGATTCGTGGATGAGGAAAGTGAGAGTGAAGGACTGGAAGAAAAAAAAAGACGAGGGCAGTGGGAGCGATTCAGATGTTATTGGACACATTTACTAGGATAATTCTGGAAAATCCCTTATCTGCTTATTGGGTTACTAGTGTTTTAGTGAGATTATATGGTCATACGTGAAAGTCGGAGTGGTGTGGTGACCACCAGTATCTCTGAGGGAAGCCTTGGAGGAGCCAAGAAAGTCGCAGTTGCCTCTTTGACAGCTGCAGGAGGAACGACACGAGCTCAGCTCATGTCTACGGTAAGAGCCGACTTATTACCACAATTTACTCACCGAAACCTGACGGTTGACATGTGGTAGAGAACCATGTTCGCTTGACCGCTCTGTTGCATATTAAAGCTTCACAACAAACAAAGACACACCGGCTGTGTTTATGTTGCAATACACCGCTTTCCACCAACAGCATTCTTCTTTGACGTCTCCATTATTAATTGAACAAATTGCAAAAGATTCATCAACACAGATGTCCAGAATAATGTGTAATCACGCGATAAAAACAGACTACTTTCAGCCGTGATCGGTGCTGGGAGAACATGTCCCACTGGTGACGTCATCATTCCGCGACGTTTTCAACAAGATACTTGGCGGGAAATTTAAAATTGCAATTTAGTAAACTAAAGCGGCCGTATTGGCATGTGTTGCAATGTTAATATTTCATCATTGATATATAAACTATCAGACTGTGTGGTCGCTAGTAGTGGGTCTCAGTAGGCCTTTAATGAAGAGATGTCAAGTTCGAACGCTTGACACCTCGCGATCGACGTAATGGGCACCCCTGCACTAACCCCCCGTGAAGCCCCCCATTATATTTTTATCAGAGCCAAAGCAGGAAGGGGCTAGGAATACGTTTGTGGTACAATTTGATATGAAGCTTCTTTCAGTCCTAAATGTATTGACATTTTACATTCACCCCCCCACAGACGGGGGAAGGGGGGTCCTATATTTAGGCGTCCAGGGAGAGTGCCGTGCTATGTGTGCTACACGATAGCGACGTGCAGACCCTGCAAGTCCTCAAATGTGTTGGGCGCCACAGATGACACACAAAGCGCCGACCATTTGCAAGTCTGCAAAAGAAAACGCAAGTTTGGGCTAAGGAGCGAACAAGAGAGCCATTGTTCTCTCCGAGTTACTGTTGGGTCGGCCTGAACATTCTTGAAGGAACCACAGAGCGTTCCATACACAACACTTAGGGCCTCTGCTTCTTCGCGCTTGGCGACTAATGCAATATTTAATCTGCTTCTCCTGAAGCGTCTTAAGAAAAGATCGGGTCACCTTCACTGATCGCGGGTTTAAAAAAAAAAGGGCACCTAAGGGAACCGTGGGGTTTGCGGTGCTCCAAATATACAATTATTGATAATCTTACTGTAGCAGCATTTTTGGTTGAATGTAATTATATACAGTATTATCCATGACCTGCTGACTGGGTATTTAACTAGCAATTATAATTCCTTAGAAAATGTTGCTGTTTTTAAGAAATCCACCTTAGCTAGTATACAAACCCCGTTTCCATATGAGTTGGGAAATTGCGTTCGATGTAAATATAAACGGAATACAATGATTTGCGAATCCTTTTCAACCCATATTCAGTTGAATATGCTACAAAGACAACATATTTGATGTTCAAACTGATAAACATTTTTTAATTAGCTTTAGAATTTGATGCCAGCAACACGTGACAAAGAAGTTGGGAAAGGTGGCAATGAATACTGATATTGTTGAGTAATGCTCAGCAAACACTTATTTGGAACATCCCACAGGTGTGCAGGCTAATTGGGAACAGGTGGGTGCCATGATTGGGTATGAAAGCATCCATCCATCCATTTTCTACCGCTTATTCCCTTTCGGGGTCGCGGGGGGCGCTGGCGCCTATCTCAGCTACAATCGGGCGGAAGGCGGGGTACACCCTGGACAAGTCGCCACCTCATCGCAGGGCCAACACAGATAGACAGACAACATTCACACACTAGGGCCAATTTAGTGTTGCCAATCAACCTATCCCCAGGTGCATGTCTTTGGAAGTGGGAGGGGCCTATCCCCAGGTGCATGTCTTTGGAAGTGGGAGGAAGCCGGAGTACCCGGAGGGAACCCACGCATTCACGGGGAGAACATGCAAACTCCACACAGAAAGATCCCGAGCCTGGATTTGAACCCAGGACTGCAGGACCTTCGTATTGTGAGGCAGATGCACTAACCCCTCTGCCACCGTGAAGCCGGTATGAAAGCAGCTTCCATGAAATGCTAAGTAATTCACAAACAAGGATGGGGCGAGGGTCACCACTTTGTTAGCAAATTGTCGAACAGTTTTAGAACAACATTTCTCAACGAGCTATTGCAAGGAATTTAGGGATTTTACCATCTACGGTCCGTAAAATCATCAAAAGGTTCAGAGAATTTGGATAAATCACTGCACGTAAGCGACAATATTATAGACTGCGTGAAAAACCGACATCGGTGTGTAAAGGATATCACCACAGGGGCTCAGGAACACTTCATTAAACCACTGTCAGTAACAACAGTTGGTCGCTACATCTGTAAGTGCAAGTTAAAACTCTACTATGCAAAGCGAAACCCATTTATCAACAACACCCGGAAACGCCGCCGGCTTCGCTGGGCCCGAGCTCATCTAAGATGGACTGATGCAAAGTGGAAAAGTTTTCTGTGGTCTGACGAGTCCACGTTTCAAATTATATTTGGAAACTGTGGATGTGGTGTCCTCCGGAACAAAGAGGGAAATAACCATCCCGATTGTTACAGGCGCAAAGTTGAAAAGCCAGCATCTGTGATGGTATGGGGGTGTATTAGTGCCCAAGGCATGGGTAACTTACACATCTGTGAAGGAACCATTAATGCTGAATGGTCCATACAGGTTTTGGAGCAACATATGTTGTCGTCCAAGCAACGTTATCATGGACGCCCCCTGCTTATTTCAGCAAGTCAATGCCAAGCCACGTGTTGCAACAGCGTGGTTTCGTAGTAAAAGAGTGCGGGTACTTTCCTGGCCCGTCTGCAATCCAAACCTGTCTCCCATGGAAAATGTGTGGCGCCTTATGAAGCGTAAAATACGACAGCGGAGACCCCGGACCGTCATCCGGACCAAAGGGGAAGCGAACCATCCAGACTGTTATCGACGCACAGTTGAAAAGCCTGCATGTGTGATGGTATGGGGGTGCATTAGTGCCCAAGGCATGGGTAACTTACACATCTGTGAAGGCACATACAGGTTTTGGAACAACATATGCTGCCATCTAAGCGCCGTCTTTTTCATGGACGCCCCTGCTTATTTCAGCAAGACAATGCCAAGCCACATTCAGCACGTGTTACAACAGCGTGGCTTCGTAAAAAAAGAGTGCGGGTACTTTCCTGGCCCGCCTGCAGTCCAGACCTGTCTCCCATGGAAAATGTGTGGCGCATTATGAAGCGTAAAATAGGACAGCGGAGACCCCGGACTGTTGAACGACTGAAGCTCTACATAAAACAAGAATGGGAAATAATTCCACTTTCAAAGCTTCAACAATTAGTTTCCTCAGTTCCCAAACGTTTATTGAGTGTTGTTAAAAGAAAAGGTGATGTAACACAGTGGTGAACCTGCCCTTTCCCAACTACTTTGGCACGTGTTGCAGCCATGAAATTCTAAGTTAATTATTATTTGCAAAAAAAATATGTAAAGTTTATGAGTTTGAACATCAAATATGTTGAATATGGGTTGAAAATGATTTGCAAATCATTGTATTCTGTTTATATTTACATCTAACACAATTTCCCAACTCATATGGAAACGGGGTTTGTAAAAGATATTAGTTACAAGAAGTACTTTGTTATGGAATTCTTTTTTTAAGCTACCTGAAAAATTGAATCAGTATCGATTTTATGATTATTGTTTTTATTTTCATGACTATTTACATTGTAGATAGTCACATCAAAACTATGAATGAACACATGTGGAGTTATGCACTTCACAAAAAAAAAGGTGAAATAACTGAAAACATGATTTATGTCCTGTTTTCTTCAAAATAGCCACCCTTTGCTCCGATTACTGCTTTGCACCCTCTTGGCATTCTCTCCATGGACTTCAAACGGGTTTTCACTTCACAGGTGTGCTTGAAGCTCATCGATGAGCTTCAAGTGCAAAAGAGTCATCACAGCCAAGGGTGGCTATTTGGAAGAAACTAGAATATAAAACAGGAGGAACAGTGTGGTTTTCGTCCTGGTCGTGGAACTGTGGACCAGCTCTATACTCTCGGCAGGGTTCATGGGAGTTTGCCCAACCAGTCTACATGTGCTTTGTGGACTTGGAGAAGGCATTGGACCGTGTCCCTCGGGAAGTCCTGTGGGGAGTGCTCAGAGAGTCTGGGGTATCGGACTGTCTGATTGTGGCGGTCCGCTCCCTGTATGATCAGTGCCAGAGCTTGGTCCGCATTGCCGGCAGTAAGTCGGACACGTTTCCAGTGAGGGTTGGACTCCGCCAAGGCTGTCCTTTGTCACCGATTCTGTTCATGACTTTTATGGACAGAATTTCTAGGCGCAGTCAAGGCGTTGAGGGGATCCGGTTTGGTGACCGCAGGATTAGGTCTCTGCTTTTTGCAGATGATGTGGTCCTGATGGCTTCATCTGACCGGGATCTTCAGCTCTCGCTGGATCGGTTCGCAGCCGAGTGTGAAGCGACCGGAATGAGAATCAGCACCTCCAAGTCCGAGTCCATGGTTCTCGCCCGGAAAAGGGTGGAATGCCATCTCCGGGTTGGGGAGGAGACCCTGCCCCAAGTGGAGGAGTTCAAGTACCTAGGAGTCTTGTTCACGAGTGAGGGAAGAGTGGATGGTGAGATCGACAGGCGGATCGGTGCGGCGTCTTCAGTAATGCGGACGTTGTACCGATCCGTTGTGGTGAAGAAGGAGCTGAGCCGGAAGGCAAAGCTCTCAATTTACCGGTCGATCTACGTTCCCATCCTCAACTATGGTCATGAGCTTTGGGTCATGACCGAAAGGATAAGATCACGGGTACAAGCGGCCAAAATGAGTTTGGGTCTCTCCCTTAGAGATAGGGTGAGAAGCTCTGCCATCCGGGAGGAACTCAAAGTAAAGCCGCTGCTCCTTCACATCGAGAGGAGCCAGATGAGGTGGTTCGGGCATCTGGTCAGGATGCCACCCGAACGCCTCCCTAGGGAGGTGTTTAGGGCACGTCCAACCGGTAGGAGGCCACGGGGAAGACCCAGGACACGTTGGGAAGACTATGTCTCCCGGCTGGCCTGGGAACGCCTCGGGATCCCCCGGGAAGAGCTAGACGAAGTGGCTGGGGAGAGGGAAGTCTGGGTTTCCCTGCTTAGGCTGTTGCCCCCGCGACCCGACCTCGGATAAGCGGAAGATGATGGATGGATGGATGGATGGATAGAATATAAAACATGTTTTCAGTTATTTCACCTTTTTTTGTGAGAAGTACATAACTCCACATGTGTTCATTCATAGTTTTGATGCCTTCAGGGACAATCTACAATGTTATTTATGTTTATAAAACGATGTAGAACGTCCGGCGGTTCAGACTGAAAACCTTAACGGGCCGTATGTGGCCTTTTTTTGCCTAAGTCTGTCTTAAAGTAAAAAAAGTAAAAGTACCATTGATGTGTTTTCTTTATTTTCATGACTACCGTATTTCTTTGAATTGCCGCCGGGGGGTCCAACTTTAACCGCCAAATCTGACTGTACTGACGTCCCTTTCCTGGGTCGAGGATCAGGCCCCCGTCTCCTGGTTGGATTATCATGAGAAAGACCACTTTTACGTGATAAAAGGAGTCTTGTCACTTCTCCTTCAAGTGACTTCTCCAGGCACAAAGACCCGCTTTTTATCGGGGCCCATTGTGCGCGGACCGGTTTAGTGGCGTGTCTAATGGACCCGCCGTGCCCGGGCCCTTGAGCCGCTGCTGAAAGAGGGAGCGGGGGACAAAGTTGGGGACATGTACAAGCTGGAGGTGCAGGGACACCCTCCTCTCCTTTGGAGACTTGAGGGGAGGCGGCGGCGGGCGAGTCCCTGTTGACTTTGGAGGTGAGGTGTCAAGCGTTCGAACTTGACATCTCTTCATTAAAGTCCTACTGAGACCCACTACTAGCCACCACGCGGTCTGATAGTTTATATATCAATGACGAAATATTAACATTGCAACACATGCCAATACGGCCGCTTTAGTTTACTAAATTACAATTTTAAATTTCCCGCGAAGTATCCTGTTGAAAACGTCACGGAATGATGACGTCACCAGTGGGGACATGTTCTCCCGGCACCGATCACGGCTGAAAGTAGTCTGTTTTTATCGCGTAATTACACATTATTCTGGACATCTGTGTTGATGAATCTTTTGCAATTTGTTCAATTAATAATGGAGACGTCAAAGAAGAATGCTGTGGTGGAAAGCGGTGTATTGCAACACAAACACAGCCGGTGTGTCTTTGTTTGTTGTGAAGCTTCGAGATGCTACCTCAGTAGAAGCATTTAAGTCTCACCTTAAAACTCATCTGTATACTCTAGCCTTTAAATAGACCTCCTTTTTAGACCAGTTGATCTGCCGCTTCTTTTCTTTCTCCTATGTCCCCCCCTCCCTTGTGGAGGGGGTCCGGTCCGATAACCATGGATGAAGTACTGGCTGTCCAGAGTCGAGACCCAGGATGGACCGCTCGTCGGGACCCAGGATGGACTGCTCGCCTGTATCGGTTGGGGACATCTCTACGCTGCTGATCCGCTTGAGATGGTTTCCTGTGGACGGGACTCTCGCTGCTGTCTTGGAGCCACTATGGATTGAACTTTCACAGTATCATGTTAGACCCGCTCGACATCCATTGCTTTCGGTCCCCGAGAGGGGGGGGGGTTGCCCACATCTGAGGTCCTCTCCAAGGTTTCTCATAGTCAGCATTGTCACTGGCGTCCCACTGGATGTGAATTCTCCCTGCCCACTGGGTGTGAGTTTTCCTTGCCCTTTTGTGGGTTCTTCCGAGGATGTTGTAGTCGTAATGATTTGTGCAGTCCTTTGAGACATTTGTGATTTGGGGCTATATAAATAAACATTGATTGATTGAATATGGAACAGAGCGGTCAAGCGAACATGTTTCTCTACCACATGTCAACCGGCAGGTTTCGGTGAGAAAATTGTGGTAATAAGTCGGCTCTTACCGTAGACATGTCGTTCCTCCTGCAGCTGTCAAAGAGGCAGCCGCGACTTTCTTGGCTCCTCCGTGGCTTCCCTCAGAGACACTGGTGGTCACCACACCCCTCTGACTTTCAGGTACGACCATATAATCTCACTAAAACACTAGTAACACAATAAGTAGATGAGGGATTTTCCAGAATTATCCTAGTAAATGTCTCCAATAACATCTGAATCGCTCCGACTGCCCTCGTCTTTTTTTTTTTCTTCTAGTCCTTCACTCTCACTTTTCTCATCCATGAATCTTTCATCCTCGCTCAAATTAATTTGGAAATCGTCGCTTTCTCGGTCCGAATCGCTCTCGCTGCTGGTGGCCATGATTGTAAACAATGTTCAGATGTGAGGAGCTCCACAACCCGTGATGTCACACACACATCGTCTGCTACTTCCTGTACAGGCAAGGCTTTTTTATTAGCGACCAAAAGTTGCGAACTTTATCGTGGATGTTCTCTACTAAATCCTTTCAGCAAAAATATGGCAATATTGTGAAATGATCAAGTATGACACATAGAATGGACCTGCTATCCCCGTTTAAATAAGAACATCTCACATTGTTTACAATCATGGCCACCAGCAGCAAGAGCGATTCGGACCGAGAAAGCGACGATTTTCCCATTAATTTGAGCGAGAATGAAAGATTCGTGGATGAGGAAAGTGAGAGTGAAGGACTATAAAAAAAAATACTATACAGTGGGAGCGATTCAGATGTTATTAGACACATTTACTAGGATAATTCTGGAAAATCTCTTATCCGTTTATTGTGTTACTAGTGTTTTAGTGAGATTATATGGTACCTGAAAGTTGGAGGGGTGTGGCGACGAGTGTGGTGACTGCCAGTGTCTCTGAGGGAAGCCACGTTTCTCGACAAGGCAAAACGAAGGCAGCCGTTGGGGCCAGGCTGAGCATTTTTTCCCCCCCTCCCCGACGGTGGAAGGATCCCACGTTCGGGGGCGGCCGGTCGGAGGAGGCAAGAGAGTCGCAGCTGCTTCTTTGACAGGTGCAGGAGGAACGACGCAAGCTCTCCGCTCATGTCTACGGTAAGAGCTGACTTATTACCACAATTTTCTCACCGAAACCTGCTGGTTGACATGTAGTAGAGAACCATGTTTGCTTGACCGCTCTGTTCCATAGTAAAGCTTCACCTTCGGGAATGCAAACTGTGTTTGTGTTGCTAAAGGCAGCCGCAATACACCGCTTCCCACCTACATCTTTCTTCTTTGACGTCTCCATTATTAATTGAACAAATTGCAAAAGATTCAGCAACACAGATGTCCCGAATACTGTGTAATTATGCGATTAAAGCAGACGACTTATAGCTGGGATCAGGCTGGAACAAAATGTCTGCTACAATCCGAGACGTCACGCGCACACGTCATCATACC
Organism: Nerophis ophidion; assembly: GCF_033978795.1. Taxonomy (NCBI): domain Eukaryota; kingdom Metazoa; phylum Chordata; class Actinopteri; order Syngnathiformes; family Syngnathidae; genus Nerophis; species Nerophis ophidion. Next base: position 5,174,403 of record NC_084617.1, on the reverse strand, counting down.
GACGTTGTCAACAGGATACTTTGCGTGGAATTTAAAATTGCAATTTAGTAAACTAAAAAGGCCGTATTGGCATGTGTTGCAATGTTAATATTTCTTCATTGATATATAAACTATCAGACTGCGTGGTCGCTAGTAGTGGCTTTCAGTAGGCCTTTAAGTCCGCCCTGAGATCGGCAGGTCGTGAGTTCAAACCCCGACCGAGTCATACCAAGGACTATAAAAATGGGTCCCATTACCTCCCTGCTTGGCACTCAGCATCAAGGGTTGGAATCACCAAAAAATATTCCCGGGCGCGGCCGCCGCTGCTGCTCACTGCTCCCCTCACCCCCCAGGGGGTGGAGAAGGGGATGGGTCGAATACAGAGGGTCATTTCACCACACCCAGTATGTGTGTGTGACTATCATTGCTACTTTAAGTCCGCCCTGAGATTGGCAGGTGGTAGAGATGCACGGATAGGCAATTGTATCATCCGCAACCGCATCACCAAAGTCGTCATCCACCCGCCGTCCACCCGAACCAACAATTTATCAGAACCGTACCCGCCCGCTAAACGCCCGCTGAAATACATTGGTGGGGTTTGCTGCTAGCGGGGTGTATAAAACAGTCAGGAATTATCACGGATACAAAGGATTCTGGGTATTTGTTGTGTTGCGTTTATGTTGTGTTACTGTGAGGATGTTCTCCCGAAATGTGTTTGTCGTTCTTAATTGGTGTGGCTTCACAGCGTGGCGCATATTACTAAGAGTGTTAAAATTGTTTATATCACAACATGTTGTAATAGGCGACAAAGCCAATGGCTTCATAGCACGCCCTAATACTTATTATCTGGGTGACTGCCGGCGGTCAACCTAGAGAATAATAGCGTCCCCTACTGTCTTCTTCGCCTTATGACACGGGTCTTAAATAGTTCTTTGAATGGCAAAGGATAACGATCCCAGAACCATGTATATTAAATATTTCCGGATGGTTCAACCGCCACCCGCCTGGATCTAATTAAAATCTATTTTTTCGTCATGTCACCCGCCTGACCCGCAGATTATCCGCAAACCGTGGATCTCTAGCAGGTGGTGAGTTCAAACCCTGGCCGATTGATACTTTTATTAGTAGATTTCACAGTACAGTACATATTCCGTACAATTGACCACTAAATGTTTTTTCAACACGTTAATCAATTCATGGTAAATTATATAAAATACCATACCAAAGACTATAGAAATGAAGTCCCATTACCTCCCTGCTTGGCACTCAGCATCAAGGGTTGGAATCACCCAAAAAAGATTATTGAGCGCGGCCGCCGCTGCTGCTCACTGCTCCCCTCACCCCTCAGAGGGTCATTTCACCACACCTAATACTTTAGTACTTCCATCCATTTTCTACCACTTATTCCCTTTTTGGGGTCGCTGGTGCCTATCTCAGCTACAATCGGGCGGAAGGCGGGGTACACCCTGGACAAGTCGCCACCTAATACTTTAGTACTTTTTACCTGTAGTGTCCCATGAAGCCCGCTGAGGAAAAAAAAGGGGGTAAATAGAGAAAAGTTTACCATGGTAACGCTTCTTCTCATCCCTGGCCAGAGTGACGGCGATCCGCAGGCCGATGCCGGAGGAGCAGCCGGTGATCAGCACCACTTTCTGCCCGCCGTCCGCCATGATGAGTGCGGGGGTGGGAAGCCTGCTCTCCGCTGCTCGGCTGCTCGGCTGCGGGGCTAAAAGCGGATCACCGCGGCGGCCATGTGAGCGTCCTTATGCGGTCACATGCTGAGCCCCCCCGTTCCCTCTTCCTGTTTTTTTTTTTTTTTAGCCACTTATTGTTTTGTATTTTTTTTCAAAAGGAGTTAAGAAGTCCTCCGTGGGTCAAGCGGCGCGCGCAACGTGACACTTTGAACACTCGTGTTGTTGTTTTGGATCCCGCACTTCCGGTTCACTCCACGTCCACTTTCCTAAGCCGCTTATCTTAAAGTTGTCTTTTTTTTGAGGAAAAGAAACGTCGTAAGATGTTTGTAAACGGCGGGGGAAACACGTTGGAGTGTTTATATATATTATATTTATTACACTATGTAACTTTTACTAACATGATGCCTTGGCGTGTGCTGCCATCTTCTGGTGAACAAGTGTATTACACGCATTGTGTACTGTCAATCATTCTAATGCATGAATGAACAGGTAAGGACCAGATGAGTCGCCCGCTGGCCTGTTCTAAAAATAGCTCAAATAGCAGCACTTACCAGTGAGCTGCCTCTATTTTTGGAATTTTATTCATTTACTAGCGAGCTGGTCTCGCTTTGCCTGACATTTTTAATTCTAAGAGAGACAAAACTCAAATAGAATTAGAAAATACAAGAAAATATTTTAAAGACTTGGTCTTCACTGGTTTAAATAAATTCATTTGTTTTTTTTACTTTGCTTCTTATAACAATTTTAGAGAAAAAATACAACCTTAAAAATGATTTTAGGATTTTTAAACACATATACCTTTTTACCTTTTAAATTCCTTCCTCTTCTTTCCTGACAATTTAGATCAATGTTCAAGTATTTTTTATTTTTTTTATTGTTGTAAAGAATAATAAATACATTTTAAATTAATTATTTAGTTTAGCTTCTGTTTTTTTTTGACGGAGAATATTTGTGAAATATTTCTTCAAACTTATTATGATTAAAATATTCGGGCAAATCTAGAAAATCTGTAGAATCCAATTTAAATCTTATTTTAAATTCTTTTGAATATCTTTTAAAAGGTTTGTTCTGGAAACTCTAGAAGAAATAATGATTTGTCTTTGTTAGAAATATAGCTTGGTCCAATTTGTTATATATTCTAACAAAGTGCAGATTGGATTTTAACCTTTTTAAAGATGTCATTAAAATTCTAAAATGTATCTTAATCAGGAAAAATTACTGATGATGTTCCATAAATTATTACTATTTTTTTTTTTTTCAAAAAGATTCGAATTAGCTAGTTTTTCCATTAATTTTTTTGGGTTGAATTTTAAATTTTAAAGAGTCAAAATTGAAGATCAACTATGTTTCAAAATTTTATTTTAATTTTTTCGTGTTTTCTCCTCTTTTAAACTGTTCAATTAAGCGTTTTTCTCATCATTTATTCACTACAAAACACTTTATGTAAAAGGAAAAAAATGTACGACAGAATGACAGACAGAAATACCCATTTTTTTTTATATATATATAGATTTATTTATTAAAGGTAAATTGAGCAAATTGGCTATTTCTGGCAATTTATTTAAGTGTGTATCAAACTGGTAGCCCTTGGCATTAATCAGTACCCAAGAAGTAGCTCTTGCTTTCAAAAAGGTTGGTGACCCCTGGATTAGAGTGATTGAATTATCGACAACACACAATATGTGTGAATGCTCCAAAGCATTCACACAATAAAAGGAAGTTTATGTCTGATTAGAGTCTAATCAGACATAAACTTCATGTTATTGTGTGAATGCTTTGGAGCATTCACATGGTTTTTCAACACCAAAATTCATCTATTTATTATTATTATTTTGTGTATGCGCCAAAGCATTCCCACATATGGTTTTCTACACAAAATGCATCTATTTATTATTGTCATTATTGTGTGAATGCTCCAAATCATTCACAGATATGAATTTCTACACCAAAATTCATCTACTTATTGTTTTTACTGCGTGAATGCTCCAAAACATTCACACATATGATTTTCTACACCAAAATTAATCCATTTATCATTGTGTGAAATGATGTTCCACACCAAAATTCATCTATTTATTATTATTATTATTTTTGTGTGAATGATCCAAAGCATTCACACATATGTTTTTTTTTTTACATCAAAATGTATCTATTTATTGTTATTATTATGTGAATGCTCAAAAAGAATTCACACATATGGTTTTCTACACCAAAATTAATCTATTTATTATTGTGTGAATGCTGCAAAGCATTCCCACATATGGTTTTCTACACCAAAAATCATCTCTTTATTATTGTGTGAATGCTACGAAGCATTTACAAATATGTTTTTCACACCAAAAATAATCTCTTTATTATTGTGTGAATGCTACGAAGCATTTACAAATATGTTTTTTTACACCAATATTAATCTATTTATTGTGTGATTGCTCCAAAGCATTCACACATATGGTTTTCTACACCCAAAAATCATCTATTTATTATTGTGTGAATGCTCCAAAGCATTTAAACATATGATTTTCTACACCAAAAATGTATCTATTTAATATTGTGTGAATGTTCCAAAGCATTCACACATATGGTTTTCTACACCAAAAATCATCTATTTAATATTGTGTGAATGCTCCAAAGCATTCCCACGTATGGTTTTCTACACCAAAAATCATCTCTTTATTATTGTGTGAATGCTACGAAGCATTTACAAATATGTTTTTTTACACCAATATTAATCTATTTATTGTGTGAATGCTCCAAAGCATTCACACATATGGTTTTCTACACCAAAAACATCTATTTATTATTGTGTGAATGCTACAAAGCATTTACAAATATGTTTTTTTACACCAATATTAATCTATTTATTGTGTGAATGCTCCAAAGCATTTAAACATATGATTTTCTACACCAAAGATGTATCTATTTAATATTGTGTGAATGTTACCAAGCATTCACACATATGGTTTTCTACACCAAAAATCATCTATTTAATATTGTGTGAATGCTCCAAAGCATTCCCACATATGGTTTTCTACACCAAAAATCATCTCTTTATTATTGTGTGAATGCTACGAAGTTTTTACAAATATCTTTCTTTACACCAATATTAATCTATTTATTGTGTGAATGCTCCAAAGCATTCACACATATGGTTTTCTACACCAAAAAATCATCTATTTATTATTGTGTGAATGCTACAAAGCATTTACAAATATGTTTTTTTACACCAATATTAATCTATGTATTGTGTGAATGCTCCAAAGCATTTAAACATATGGTTTTCTACACCAAAAATGTATCTATTTAATATTGTGTGAATGTTCCAAAGCATTCACACATATGGTTTTCTACACCAAAAAATCATCTATTTATTATTGTGTGAATGCTACAAAGCATTTACAAATATGTTTTTTTACACCAATATTAATCTGTTTATTGTGTGAATGCTCCAAAGCATTTAAGCATATGATTTTCTACACCAAAAATGTATCTATTTAATATTGTGTGAATGTTCCAAAGCACTCACACATATGGTTTTCTACACCAAAAATCATCTATTTAATATTGTGTGAATGCTCCAAAGCATTCCCACATATGGTTTTCTACACCAAAAATCATCTCTTTATTATTGTGTGAATGCTACAAAGTTTTTACAAATATCTTTCTTTACACCAATATTAATCTATTTATTGTGTGAATGCTCCAAAGCATTCACACATATGGTTTTCTACACCAAAAATCATCTATTTATTATTGTGTGAATGCTACAAAGCATTTACAAATATGTTTTTTTACACCAATATTAATCTATTTATTGTGTGAATGCTCCAAAGCATTTAAACATATGGTTTTCTACACCAAACATGTATCTATTTAATACTGTGTGAATGCTCCAAAGCATTCACACATATGGTTTTCCACACCAAAATTCCTCTATTTATTATTGTGTGAATGCTACAAAGCATTTACAAATATGTTTTTTTACACCAATATTAATCTATTTATTGTGTGAATGCTGCAAAGCATTTAAACATATGGTTTTCTACACCAAACATGTATCTATTTAATATTGTGTGAATGCTCCAAAGCATTTAAACATATGGTTTTCTACACCAACAATCTTCTATTTATTATTGTGTGAATGCTACAAAGCATTTACAAATATGTTTTTTTACACCAATATTTATCTATTTATTGTGTGAATGCGCCACCGAATTCATACACGTGTTATTGTGTGAATGCTCCAATTTTTCTACACCAAAATTCATCTATTTATTATTGCGTGAATACTCCAAAGCATTCACAGATATGGTTATCTACACCAAAATGAATCTATTTATTATTTCCCAACTTATTCTTCTTCTCCAGATTTTGACACGTTCCACCTTAAACCGATTCCAACCATTTCAACTTCAAACTGTTCAGCCTATTCGGGAATCTCGGGATTTCCCTCAACAAAATCCCACGAGGGTGCTCGGCATTGTCCCGGGTCTTCTTCGTGCATTCACGCACAGTATAAAACATTTGGTGGACAAAATGAGACAAAGGAGGAGTGGCATTGAACACGTCTTTCTGTGACGGCGCCGGAGAAAGTTGTACATGTAAACAAAGCACGGTGCGTTCAAGGACCGCCAAAATTACTGGGACAAAACGGCGCTGGCCAAATACTCTCATTAGTGAAGCATATACTTATTAAACAGTGGGCTTTATAACAATTATTTGTGTTATATTTCCCCTCCTATCTTTTTCCATTTTTGAAAAAGCTCCAGGGAGCCACTAGGGCGGCGCTAAAGAGTTATTAACCTCTTAAATGACAAACCCCAGCGAGATAACAAGCAGTTGGAGATATTTTTGCTCCCCAAAGCTGAAGTTTTACGCTCTGTCAACCCACGGGCCGTGATTCATGTTGAAAAGGGGTCAAAGTTCACCTGATAACATCTCAAACAAACTTGCTACTTCTGCGACAAGGGGGAAAGGTCAAAGTGCGCAACTTTTTTTTTTTTTTTTTTTCTGGCGTGTGGCCACGTGAGGCGATGTACCGTGTCAGAAATGATTTACGCACCTGTAATAATTGAACACGTTTGTGGTTATTGGCGATCTTCGAAAGGTGATGTTGGTAAAAAAAAAATATATATATATATGATGTAGTATAAAAAACGTGTTTTGTAAAATATTTTCCATGCACAATAAGTTTTACTGGAAAAAAACAGCTTTAAAAGTTGCATATAAATCTAGAGGTCATACAGTTAATCTTTGTGAAATGGGCTAATCCCCCCACTCTGCAACAAAACGTTTCATTGTTGTGCGATTTTACCCGATTTCGGGAAGGTGAGGGGTGCTTATGCAATGCCAGGATTGTTTTATTTTATTTTTCAAACCTTTATTTACCCAGGAAAGGAAGGAAGTTCAAGAAAGTTCTACACATTTATTAGTATATGTATGTATGTATATATATATATATATATATATGTATATGTATATATATGTATATATATATAAATATGTATACATATACATATATATATACATATACATATATATATATATATATATATATATATATATATATATATATATATATATATATATATGTATATATATATATATATATATATATATATATATATATATATTAGGGCTGGTCAACGATTACAAATTTTAATCGAAGTTAATCGCACTATTTCCCCGATTAATCGCGATTAACTGCATTGTATACGCAAAGCCCAATAATGAATTCAAAAGTAGTGTGTAGTGCACCTTTATTGGAATATTCTCCCACATGAACAAAAGCGCCAAAACATTTGTTGTGCAAACACAATTTAAATCAGTCCTTGTTAAACAGTAGCAGTTAAATAGCATAATTTAGGAAAAATCAACTCCAAAAATGTAAATACAAACATTTAAGCTTATTGCCACTGCCAGGGTATTTAAGTTATCCTGTTTGTTATGGAAAATAAATATAATCTACATACAAATCTCTGAGCCACAATCATAACATCTGAACAGGCAATTTCTGAGGTAACAGCAGAAACATTTTTTTTTTAATCAGGGATTTTATGTTTAAAAAACCTATATTATAGGTAGTGGGCTGTTTTAGGGGATTTTTGATCAAATTATCCGTAGTAGCAATATTAATAATGTTGTGTTTATTCTGCGTAGTGCACTTAAAATAATTATGACCATATCTAGGAATTGATATGATGGGAATTTTCCGATTGTTTGCTTGGTGCTTTGATAAACTGAAGGCATCATATACATGGTACTATATTGTGATGTTATGAGCCAGGGGGAAAAAAGAACTACCCTACCCAGCATGCAACAGGAGTGAGGAGCATGCTAGGTTGTGTCGCCATGACGGCATCTTGTATGTTGTGATATGCACGCTCTGAAAGCAAACGTTAAGAACTCAGCCAACACTCCTGGTCTTCATTATTCATAAATAGACAGACAACACATATACTCCGCTGCTTCACAGGCCGCTGGATGTAGCCGGCAAAGTATTCCCATGCTAGCAAGCACGCCTCATTCAGTCCAAAACGGCCCGATCTATCCACATCCAGAATTGTCTGGCGGTCGTAAGTGATCCCGGAGTGACCACGCTGTAAGCCAGCCAGGAAATTTGCAGAATTGTCCGGTATTTTTGCCCAAATGTTCCATCTTTACCAAGAGCCCCTTGACGCCATCTTGTTAAGAAAAGGCGTTAACAAAATAAAAGCATGTAAACAACATATGCAAATGCGCGATAAAATAATTATCGGCGTTAATAGATTGATGAGTTAATGCGTAATTAACGCATTAATTTGCCCACCCCTAGTTTTAACACAAACATAATGCTTTAGTAGATCAGGCCCATAAGCGTCCTCACTTTTTTCGGCTCCATTTTTAAGGGAAGAGCGTTGGGGGGCGAGGAAGAAAAAAAATAATAAAAAAAAACCTGGCTTCGCTGTACGTCCTAAAATGCAGTGACCGCTGCCAACAATTTGCAGTCTTCCACAGTCGTGGGAGCAATTTGTTGTCCTGCAGTAAATAAATGTGCTAACCACATCACGCCGAGACTGTTCAAATGTGAGTCTAATGTCGTGACTTGTTTGTTGGTCCAGTCGCTTCTAGTCCAGTTCTAGACCACACTGTTCTAATTTTTGTAAATAAAAATTATGATTGAGTGTGTCAAATGTTTTGGTTGGATCCATCCATCCATTTCCTACCGCTTATTCCCTTTTGGGGCGGCGGGGGGCGCTGGCGCCTATCTCAGCTACAATCGGGCGGAAGGCGGGGTACACCCTGGACAAGTCGCCACCTCATCGCAAGGGCCAACACAAATAGACAGACAACATTCAAACACTAGATCATGGGTGTCAAACTCTGGCCCTTGAGGCAATAAGTGAATTGAAGTGAATTATATTTATATAGCGCTTTTCTCTAGTGACTCAAAGCGCTTTACATAGTGAAACCCAATATCTAAGTTACATTTAAAGCAGTGTGGGTGGCACTGGGAGCAGGTGGGTAAAGTGTCTTGCCCAAGGACACAACGGCAGTGACTAGGATGGCGGAAGCGGGAATCGAACCCGCAACCCTCAAGTTGCTGGCACGGCCGCTCTACCAACCGAGCTATGAATGAGTAAAACTGAAATATGCAGTATTTAGTAATAAGAGCCCTAAAAGATCAATAATGCAGGACACCACTGATTTTAGTTATTTTATATTTTTAAGTAATCACAGTTAAAAATGAATAAAATACCACAAAGAATATTTGGAATCCAAAATGTGCCCCACTCAGAAAGTGTTACATTTTTATAGTTTTTTTTTTTTTTTTTACTTTCAACACTTAAAATACGAGATCAACTTCAGATATATCCGTCGATTTTACGTTTTAACCATCATTTTGTTTGTTTTATGCTCTTTTGTCAAATTGTTTTTTTTATATGGCAACTGCACAACATATGCAATATTTACCACATAAAACATTTTAAAATTAAATATTTGAACTAATTGGAGCTTTGAAAATAATTCATTATAACATGGATTTTTTTTTTGTCATTATTTTTTTGTTTTGAGCAATGGCTGAAAAATAAATAATTGATTGATTGAAACTTTTAATGAGAAGTGAAGTGAATTATATTTATATAGCGCTTTTTTCTCTAGTGACTCAAAGCGCTTTACATGGCGACACCCAATATCTAAGTGACATTTAAACCAGTGTGGGTGGCACTGGGAGCAGGTGTGTAAAGTGTCTTGCCCAAGGACACAACGGCAGTGAGTAGGATGGCGGTAGCGGGAATCAAACCTGCAACCCACAAGTTGCTGGCACGCCGGTATTATACAGCGGCGATGTCGCTGTAACACCGCATTCACCGCTAATACTCATACTTGCTAACCCCCCCACCCCCTGATTTTTCAAGGAGACTCCCAAATTTCAGTGCCCCTTACGAAAATCACAGGGGGCAACCATTCTCCCAAATTTCTCCCGATTCCCACCTGGACAACAATATTGGGGGCGTGCCTTAAAGGCACCGCCTCAAGCGTCCTCTAAAACCTTTCGTCGCGTCCGCTTTTTCCGACGTAGAAACAGCGTGCCGGCCTAGTCACATGATCTATGTGGCTTTTACACACGCTAATGCAATGCAAGCATGGTCAACAGCCATACAGGTCACACTGAGGGTGGCCGTATAAACAACTTTAAGACTGTTACAAATGTGCGCCACACTGTGAACCCACACTAAATGAGAATGACAAGAAAACTTCGGGAGAACATCCGCACTGTAACACAACAGAACAAATACACAGAACCACTTGCAGCACTAACTCTTCCTGGACCCTACAATATAAAAATGTATTATTATATACTGTATGTATATATGTATATGTGGATGTAATGTGTCTGTGTGTATCTATGTATATATATATATATATATATATGTATATATGTATAGTTGTGTGTGTGTGTGTGTGTATGTATATATATATATATATATATATGTATGTATATATATATATATGTATATATATATATATATATATATACTGCATAAAAATATATACTGTATATATATATGTATGTATATATATATATATATATACTGTATATATATATATATATATACATTCATGAATATATATATACTGTATGTATGTACATTAATAGATAGTACTTAATAGATTCCTTCAGGAGATTTCCCTCAGGAAAATAAAAGTATATATGTATGTAATGTGCGTATATATTATATATGTATGTAATGTGTCTGTGTGTATATATGTATATATGTATGTATGGATGTACTGTATATATATGTATATATGTATAGTAGTATATATATATATATATATATATATATATATATATATATATATATATATACTGCGATGAGGTGGCGACTTGTCCAGGGTGTACCCCGCCTTCCGCCCGATTGTAGCTGAGATAGGCGTCAGCGACCCCAAAAGGGAATAAGCGGTATAAAATGGATGGATGGATGGATATATATATATACAAAATGGCCAATTTTTGTTCAATGCCATGTGTCCCCCGGGTCAAAAACTTTTGAAGACCCCTGGTGAATATGTAAAAAAAAAAGTGGATAAAATGCACAATAGCGCTTTCTGAAGCCAGACAGGAAGTGGGGAAGACACTCTGAAACAGGTGTGGACAAACGCAGCTTGTTCGCAAACAAAGCTCCAGACACAAAACCCCGTGATCCCAGCAGAGTCTAAATTCCAGAATCAAGGCTGGATTTTGGACTGCAGCATTCCTGCACACTTGTTGACAAAAACTATACGTAAAAAAAAAAAAGAAATCATCACTATAATACCCACCTGTAACAATCCTTCTATTTGTTCTTTTTTTGAGCCTTATGACAAATTGAAAACGTCCAAAACAGCGTGACGCTTGAAGGTTGTTCCTGGGTCATGAAGATGTTGACGTGCTCCCAGGGCGACTCGCAGCTGTTCTCTCCAATCCCAACTCTGAAAGGAGACACCCCGAGCAGCCCTGCAGGCCCACATAGGAGCAGCACACTACTGCGGCTCAAACCTTCCATGCAACACAAATATGTCACCCGGTTATGCTTCTTCTCATCTTAAGCTTCTATTCTTGCAGCCACAAAAGGCAGACTGTCAGCTTCCCAGGAGCTTGGTTCCTCTCTTAAAGCTGTCGTCTGCAACGCCGTCACACCCTGATATTCAACGTATAATTGAGTTTTCTATGCGCGCGCTTGTCGGCGGGGATTCTGATAAATGCTGCCAAAAAATGTAAAAAAAACGGAAATAAAGTTAGGACTTTAATGCTGCAGCCTATCAAATATCTGAATTAGGGTTGTTCGGTATATATGGGATAGTATCGCGGTACTAATGAATCAAAAACGGTACTATACCCTGTTTGAAAAATGACGTCACGTCGAGACATTGCTGGTTTTTACGAGCAAGGTAGCATGTTCGGCAGCGCGCGCACACAGAGTACTTACAAGCAGACACAGTGTGTGGACGGAAAAGGGAGAACGGACGCATTTTGGCTTAAAAAAAAACAAAGATAAAGGTGAAGTTATAACACTCAGGAAGAGGTGCTTTAAGACAGGGGTGGGGGGGTTATTTTTATTTTTTAAATTTTTTTGGTCATGAAAAAGGGAAGTTTTTTTGGTTGGTGCACTAATTGTAAGTGTATCTTGTGTTTTTTATTTTGATTTAAATAAAAAAAAAAAAGACACAAAAATAAATAAATAAATTAATTAATTAATTAAAGATTAACAAAAAATTATTCTGCCAATTGAGCCTTTAAGACATGGCTATCTAACGAGCAGGGAACATCCATCTGTCAATCAATCAATCAATCAATCAATCAATCAGTCAATCAATCAATCAATCAATCAATGTTTACTTATATAGCCCTAAATCACTAGTGTCTCAAAGGGCTGCACAAACCACAACACTAACCACTACGACATCCTCGGTAGGCCCACATAAGGGAAAGGAAAACTCACACCAATCAATCAACCAACCAATCAATCAATCAATTAATCAATCAATCAATCAATCAATCAATCAAAGTCTACTTATATAACCCTAAATCACGAGTGTCTCAAAGGGCTGCACAAGCCTTGACGACATCCTCGCCTCAGATCTCACATCGAGTTTTAGCTGCTTATAAATCACTGATTTCTATTTTTATTTTTCATTTATTTATCTATTTAAAAAATCACAAATTTCTATTTTTATTTTTTATTTATTTATTTATTTAAAAAATCACAAATTTCTATTTTTATTTTTTATTTATTTAAAAAAATAATATTTTTATACTTTGTAGCACTTTGAGATTTCAACAAATATAAAGTGCGTTACAAATGTAATTCATTCTTCTTCTTCTTATTATTATTATTATTAATAATAATAATAATAATGGCGACAAATAAAGTACATTTCTTACAAGTAGCATTATCACTGGAGGGCGAGGAATAGCCAGACATGCTTCACTACACACCGTAGGAGGACGTGTTAGCTCACTATTGTCAGCAAGCTCGCACTCTGAATGTAAACAATAGCTGGATCTACACCTGACGTCCACTGTAATGATACCAAGTACAGGAGTGTATCGAGTCGATACTGCTATGATTACATCGATATTTTTTCGGTTGGTACAGCCAAAATTAACAAAAGCGTAGGCCATTTTTCTTCCAGAAAGGCTAAATGGCGCCTAGTATCCAGTGGGAACTGACCAAAACTTATATGTTGTTAATATTCATTGTTTTATTGTTAATAGTTAATATTGTAAATCCCATTTAAAAGAGGAGCGATGTTCATATGTTGTTAATATTCAGTGTTTTATTGTTCATAGTTAATATTGTAAATCCCATTTAAAACAGGAGTGATGTTCATATGTTGTTAATATTCAGTGTTTTATTGTTCATAGTTAATATTGTAAATCCCATTTAAAACAGGAGTGATGTTCATATGTTGTTAATATTCAGTGTTTTATTGCTCATAGTTAATATTGTAAAGGAGCGACGTTCATATTTTGTTAATTTTCAGTGTTTTATTGTTCATAGTTAATATTGTAAATCCCATGTAAAAGAAGAGTGATGTTCATATGTTGTTAATATTCAGTGTTTTATTGTTCATAGTTAATGTTGTAAATCACACGTAAAAGAGGGGCAATGTTCATATGTTGTTAATATTCAGTGTTTTATTGTTCATAGTTAATATTGTAAATCCCATTTAAAAGAGGAGCGATGTTCATATGTTGTTAATATTCAGTGTTTTATTGTTCATAGTTAATATTGTAAATCCCATTTAAAACAGGAGTGATGTTCATATGTTGTTAATATTCAGTGTTTTATTGTTCATGGTAAATATTGTAAATCCCATTTAAAACTGGAGTGATGTTCATATGTTGTTAATATTCAGTGTTTTATTGTTCATAGTTAATATTGTAAATCCCATTTAAAACTGGAGCGATGTTCATATGTTGTTAATATTCAGTGTTTTATTGTTCATAGTTAATATTGTAAATCCCATTTAAAAGAGGAGCGATGTTCATATGTTGTTAATTTTCAGTGTTTAATTGTTCATAGTTAATATTGTAAATCCCATTTAAAACAGGAGCGATGTTCATATGTTGTTAATATTCAGTGTTTTATTGTTCATGGTAAATATTGTAAATCCCATTTAAAACTGGAGCGATGTTCATATGTTGTTAATATTCATTGTTTTATTGTTCATAGTTAATATTGTAAATCCCATTTAAAACAGGAGCGATGTTCATATGTTGTTAATATTCAGTGTTTTATAGTTCATAGTTAATATTGTAAATCCCATTTAAAACAGGAGCGATGTTCATATGTTGTTAATTTTCAGTGTTTTATTGTTCATAGTTAATATTGTAAATCCCATTTAAAACAGGAGCGATGTTCATATGTTGTTAATATTCAGTGTTTTATTGTTCATAGTTAATATTGTAAATCTCATGTAAAAGAGGGGCGATGTTCATATGTTGTTAATATTCATTGTTTTATTGTTCATAGTTAATATTGTAAATCCCATTTAAAACAGGAGCGATGTTCATATGTTGTTAATATTCAGTGTTTTATTGTTCATAGTTAATATTGTAAATCCCATTTAAAACAGGAGTGATGTTCATATGTTGTTAATATTCATTGTTTTATTGTTCATAGTTAATATTGTAAATCTCATTTAAAACAGGGGCGATGTTCATATGTTGTTAATATTCAGTGTTTTATTGTTCATAGTTAATATTGTAAATCCCACGTAAAAAAGAGGGGCAATGTTTATATGGTGTTAATATTCAGTGTTTTATTGTTCATAGTTAATATTGTAAATCCCATTTAAAACAGGAGCGATGTTCATATGTTGTTAATATTCATTGTTTTATTGTTCATAGTTAATATTGTAAATCCCATTTAAAACAGGAGCGATGTTCATATGTTGTTAATATTCAGTGTTTTATTGTTCATAGTTAATATTGTAAATCCCATTTAAAACAGGAGCGATGTTCATATGTTGTTAATATTCAGTGTTTTATTGCTCATAGTTAATATTGTAAAGGAGCGACGTTCATATTTTTTTATTTTTCAGTGTTTTATTGCTCATAGTTAATATTGTAAATCCCATTTAAAACAGGAGCGATGTTCATATGTTGTTAATATTCAGTGTTTTATTGTTCATAGTTAATATTGTAAATCCCATTTAAAACAGGAGCGATGTTCATATGTTGTTAATATTCAGTGTTTTATTGTTTATAGTAAATCTCATATAAAAGGGAAGCGATGTTCATATGTTGTTAATAAGAATATTAACAAAATATGAACATGTATTCATAATATGAGTTGAAATATCAATAAAGTCGAGCCACCTCTGGAAAAGCTTTCCAGAGAAAAAAAAAGATTAGTGACGTTCCGAGCATTCTTGTGGCCGCCAAGAAGGTAGAGTGGACAGGTGTGATGGAGCTGAGGTCACCTTTGAGATCCCCAAAGCCGCACCTGTGGAATTTGGGACGTGGGGCGGTGAGACAAAGAGGAGGAGATCATGCAAGTCCACACCTGTATCATTCCACCTCTACTCCAGCCTGGGACTTTTCAACAGGCTTTCTGTACGGACACCTATGTCAATCAATCAATGTTTACTTGTGTAGCCCGAAATCACAAGTGTCTCAAAGGGCTGTACGAGCCACAAAGACATCCTCGGTTCGGAGCCCACGTAAGGGCAAGGAAAAACTCACAACTCGGTGGGATGACAATGTGGATGACTATGAGAAACCTTGGAGAGGACCGCAGATGTGGGTGACCCCCCCCCCCCACCCCCCCACCCCGTCTAAGGGAGACCGGATGCAATGGACGTCGAGTGGGTCTAGCATTTGTGAAAGTCCAGTCCATAGTGGATTTAACATGATAGGGAGTCCAGTCCACAGTGGGTCTAACATAATAGTGAGAGTCCAGTCCATAGTGGATCTAACATAATAGTGAGAGTCCGGTTCATAGTGGATCTAACATAATAGTGAGAGTCCAGTCCATAGTGGATCTAACATAATAGTGAGAGTCCGGTTCATAGTGGATCTAACATAATAGTGAGAGTCCAGTCCATAGTGGATCTAACATAATAGTGTGAGAGTCCAGTCCATAGTGGATCTAACATAATAGTTGAGTCCAGTCCATAGTGGATCTAACATAATAGTGAGAGTCCAGTCCATAGTGGATCTAACATAATAGTGTGAGAGTCCAGTCCATAGTGGATCTAACATAATAGTGAGAGTCCAGTCCATAGTGGATCTAACATAATAGTTGAGTCCAGTCCATAGTGGATCTAACATAATAGTGAGAGTCAGTCCATAGTGGATCTAACATAATAATGAGAGTCCAGTCCATAGTGGATCTAACATAATAGTGTGAGAGTCAAGTTCATAGTGGATCTAACATAATAGTGAGAGTCCAGTCCATAGTGGATCTAACATAATAGTGAGAGACTCCAGTCCATAGTGGATCTAACATAATAGTGAGAGTCTAGTCCATAGTGGATCCAACATAATAGTGAGAGTCCAGTCCATAGTGGATCTAACATAATAGTGTGAGAGTCCAGTCCATAGTGGATCTAACATAATAGTGTGAGTCCAGTCCATAGTGGATCTAACATAATAGTGAGAGTCCAGTCCATAGTGGATCTAACATAATAGTGTGAGAGTCAAGTTCATAGTGGATCTAACATAATAGTGAGAGTCCAGTCCATAGTGGATCTAACATAATAGTGAGAGACTCCAGTCCATAGTGGATCTAACATAATAGTGAGAGTCCAGTCCATAGTGGATCTAACATAATAGTGAGAGTCCATTCCATAGTGGATCTGACATAATAGTGAGAGTCCAGTCCATCGTGGATCTAACATAATAGTGTGAGAATCCAGTCCATAGTGGATCTAACATAATTGTGAGAGTCCAGTCCATAGTGGATCCAACATGATAGTGTGAGAATCCAGTCCATAGTGGATCTAACATAATAGTGAGAGTCCAGTCCATAGTGGATCCAACATAATAGTGAGAGTCAAGTCCATAGTGGATCTAACATAATAGTGAGACCCCAGTCCATAGTGGATCCAACATAATTGTGAGACTCCAGTCCATAGTGGATCTTACATAATAGTGAGACTCCAGTCCATAGTGGATCTAACATAATTGTGACAGTCCAGTCCATAGTGGATCTAACATGATAGTGTGAAAGTCCAGTCCATAGTGGATCTAGCATAATAGTGAGAGTCCAGTCCATAGTGGATTTAACATAATAGTGTGAGAGTCCAGTCCATAGTGGATCTAACATAATAGTGAGAGTCCAGTCCATAGTGGATCTAACATAATAGTGAGAGTCCAGTCCACAGTGGAGCTAACATAATAGTGAGAGTCCAGTCCAAAGTGGAACTAACATAATAGTGAGAGTCCAGTCCATAGTGGATCTAACATAATAGTGTGAGAGTCCAGTCCATAGTATTCCTAACATAATAGAGAGAGTCCAGTCCATAGTGGATCTAACATAATAGTGAGAGTCCAGTCCATAGTGGATCTAACATAATAGTGAGAGTCCAGTCCATAGTGGATCCAACATTATAATGAGAGTCCAATCCATAGTGGAACTAACATAATAGTGAGAGTCCAGTCCATAGTCGATCTAACATAATAGTGAGAGTCCAGTCCATAGTGGATCTAACATAATAGTGTGAGAGTCCAGTCCATAGTATTCCTAACATAATAGAGAGAGTCCAGTCCATAGTGGATCTAACATAATAGTGAGAGTCCAGTCCATAGTGGATCTAACATAATAGTGAGAGTCCAGTCCATAGTGGATCTAACATAATAGTGTGAGAGTCCAGTCCATTGTGGATCTAACATAATAGTGAGAGTCCAGTCCATAGTGGATCTAACATAATAGTGTGAGAGTCCAGTCCATAGTGGATCTAACATAATAGTGTGAGAGTCCAGTCCATAGTGGATCTAACATAATAGTGTGAGAGTCCAGTCCATAGTGGATCTAACATAATAGTGAGAGTCCAGTCCATAGTGGATCTAACATAATAGTGTGAGAGTCCAGTCCATAGTGGATCTAACATAATAGTGTGAGAATCCAGTCCATTGTAGTCCTAACATAATAGTGAGAGTCCAGTCCATCGTGGATCCAACATAATAGTGTGAGTCCAGTCCATAGTGGATCTAACATAATTGTGAGAGTCCAGTCCATAGTGGATCTAACATAATAGTGAGAGTCCAGTCCATAGTGGATCCAACATAATAGTGAGAGTCAAGTCCATAGTGGATCTAACATAATAGTGAGAGTCCAGTCCATAGTGGATCTTACATAATAGTGAGACTCCAGTCCATAGTGGATCTAACATAATTGTGACAGTCCAGTCCATAGTGGATCTAACATGTTAGTGTGAGAGTCCAGTCCATAGTGGATACAACATAATAGTGAGAGTCAAGTCCATAGTGGATCTAACATAATAGTGAGAGTCCAGTCCATAGTGGCTCTAACATAATAGTGAGAGTCCAGTCCATAGTGGATCTAACATAATAGTGAGAGTCCAGTCCATCGTGGATCTAACATAATAGTGAGAATCCAGTCCATCGTGGATCTAACATAATAGTGAGAGTCCAGTCCATAGTGGATCTAACATAATAGTGTGAGAGTCCAGTCCATCGTGGATCTAACATAATTGTGAGATTCCAGTCCATAGTGGATCCAACATAATAGTGAGAGTCAAGTCCATAGTGGATCTAACATAATAGTGAGAGTCCAGTCCATAGTGGATCTAACATAATAGTGTGAGAGTCCAGTCCATAGTGGCTCTAACATAATAGTGTGAGAGTCCAGTCCATAGTGGCTCTAACATAATAGTGAGAGTCCAGTCCATAGTGGATCCAACATAATAGTGAGAGTCAAGTTCATAGTGGATCTAACATAATAGTGTGAGAGTCCAGTCCATAGTGGATCTAACATAATAGTGTGAGAGTCCAGTCTATCGTGGATCTAACATAATAGTGAGAGTCCAGTCCGTAGTGGATCTAACATAATTGTGAGAGTCCAGTCCTTAGTGGATCTAACATGATAGTGTGAGAATCCAGTCCATCGTGGATCTAACATAATAGTGAGAGTCCAGTCCAAAGTGGATCTAACATAATAGTGAGAGTCCAGTCCATAGTGGATCTTACATGATAGTGTGAGAGTCCAGTCCATAGTGGATCCAACATAATAGTGAGAGTACAGTCCATAGTGGATCTAACATAATAGTGAGATTCCAGTCCATAGTGGATCCAACATAATAAATGATAAATGGGTTGTACTTGTATAGCGCTTTTCTACCTTCAAGGTACTCAAAGCGCTTTGACACTACTTCCACATTCACACACACATTCACACACTGATGGAGGGAGCTGCCATGCAAGGCGCCAACCAGCACCCATCAGGAGCAAGGGTGAAGTGTCTTGCTCAGGACACAACGGACGTGACGAGGTTGGTTCTAGGTGGGATTTGAACCAGGGACCCTCGGGTTGCCCACGGCCACTCTCCCACTGCGCCACGCCGTCCCTAATAGTGAAAGTCCAGTCTATATTGGATCTAACATAATAGTGAGAGTCCAGTCCATAGTGGATCTAACATAATAGTGAGAGTCCAGTCCATAGTGGATTTAACATAATAGTGTGAGAATCCAGTCCATAGTGGATCAGAATAGTGAGAGTCCAGTCCATACCGGGGACGGGTCAGCATACCAGAGATGTCCCCAACCGATGCACAGGCGAGTGGTCCACCCCGGGTCCCGACTCTGGACAGCCAGCACTTTATCCATGGCCACCGGACCTGAAAATAAAAGAAACGGCAGATCAACTGGTCTAAAAAGGGGGTCTATTAAAGGCTAGAGTATACAAATGAGTTTAAGATGGGACTTAAATGCTTCTACTGACCTCTGACCTTGCACTTTATCAATGCTCAGGGCCCCCAAAATAAGCCCGGAAGCCTTTTCCAAAACCCCAGAGATGTTCCCTCCATAGCGATCCCCGGTTTTACGCCGCTTTATTGTCAATTTCCTGTCCACCGACTGAGGAGACACGTGCTGAGGATTTCGGAACATTTTCCTGTCCTCCAACTGACTTCCAGCCAGCCAGTTAGTGGTTGTTGTTTTTTTTTTATGACTCCAAAATAATTACCGCCGCCAAGGCCCCGCGGGCCACAACTGCTGTTTTGATCGTTACTGGTTTATGAGCAAAATTTGGAAAAACAACTGTCAGGTCCACAGTTTAAAATGTTTTATTTATTCGAGAATTTTTAGCTGTTTCGGTCAGGAACTGAGGTGGTAGCCAGAAAGGGTGCGGTTACTTTGAAGTCCTGGCATGACCCAGGCCCAAGACAAGTTTTTGTCCTGGGCATGACGTTAAAGTGCATCCGTCAGTGGGGGTTTTGGGGCACTAGAAAGTTAACCCCTTTACTACTGTTACCCAGTAACAAGATGTGAAGAAACGGAGCCGACGGTCCGACAGACAGGTAGGACACGCTGGAGCCCGGCCCAAAATGGCGGCGAGGAGGCGGGGATGGCGAGCGAACATAGATCAGGTGTGTGGATCGCGCACCTGGACACGATGAACATATCTCCTCTCGATGTATAAAAGGGGAGAAGGAGGAGAGAACAGGGGTGGTGATGGTGTGGAGAGAGAAAAGCATACAACGACCGAGACAGAGCGCAAGAGTCGGACGGAAGTACGGGCTAAAAAAGCAAACGGCGGAGCGAGCAGCAGAAGGAAACGGGAGACACAGCGGAAGAGCGACCTAACCGCAGACAAGCTGGTTTAAAAAATAAAGCAAGTGAAACCTGCTCAAAATCATGTCCTTCCTTGGTGGTCCATGGAACCCGCAAGACGACGGCTTGAGTCGGTCACACAAGAACAAGCTAGTCCGGTTACTTTTAGACCTCCCCCCCTGGTCACACCTCAATCCAACCCACTTCTCCAAAGTGGGCTGGCTCAGGGTGGAGGACAGAGTCAAACAACTTGCACTGAGCCTAGTCTATAAAATCCCTGATACCGAAGTACATGTCAAACTACTTCTTTAATGTAAATGACCGCCATAACCACAAAACCAGGGGGGCGTTCCACAATCCACGTTAAACCCAGATTCCGATCTACAGTTTGTATGTATTTGTACAGTTAATTGATTAACGTGGACCCCGACTTAAACAAGTTGAAAAACGTATTCGGGTGTTACCATTTAGTGGTACTGTACTGTACAATCTACTAATAAAAGTTTCAATCAATCAATCAAAAACCCCAGGTAGCCCTTGGCAAAGACCTAGTACCTGACTGCCCCCGAACCAGGGATACGTTAAGACCTCAACGGCGGAGCAGGCAGATTACGGTAGATTTTAAGAACTACCACAACGGCTGCGATGGCGGAAGAAGGCTGCAGCAGAAAAGGGTCCCCGGTCGTTTTGGACCCCATGCCGCTGGACCCTGACCCGGATCTGTCAAGGATCGTGTTGGTGACTGTCCACAGGTTAAACAAAGTTTCGCACAGGCTTCCTCCATAAAGGGATACACCCCTACCAGGAGGATCGCCATTGACTTTAGAGCACTTCTTCTCAAATAGTGGCCCACAGGGAACATGCTTTATCAGTATCATGCAGTATTATGCTTTAAACCAGATCTGGGCTAAATATTATTAAAATATTTTCCCAACATTTTCGTATGCTTGTCCCCCTCACGCAAGTGCGTTATCCATCAAGTTGTATGTAAACAATGGAGATCCGTAGGGAATTGTGTACCGGACTTTCTCTTAAATAGACCTCCTTTTTAGACCAGTTGATCTGCCGCTTCTTTTCTTTCTCCTATGTCCCCCCCTCCCTTGTGGAGGGGGTCCGGTCCGATGACCATGGATGAAGTACTGACTGTCCAGAGTCGAGACCCAGGATGGACCGCTCATCGGGACCCAGGATGGACCGCTCGCCTGTATCGGTTGGGGACATCTCTACGCTGCTGATCCGCTTGAGATGGTTTCCTGTGGACGGGACTCTCACTGCTGTCTTGGAGCTACTATGGATTGAACTTTCACAGTATCATGTTAGACCCGCTCGACATCCATTGCTTTCGGTCCCCTAGAGGGGGGGGGGTTGCCCACATCTGAGGTCCTCTCCAAGGTTTCTCATAGTCAGCATTGTCACTGGCGTCCCACTGAATGTGAATTCTCCCTGCCCACTGGGTGTGAGTTTTCCTTGCCCTTTTGTGGGTTCTTCCGAGGATGTTGTAGTCGTAATGATTTGTGCAGTCCTTTGAGACATTTGTGATTTGGGGCTATATAAATAAACATTGATTGATTGATTGATTGACTATAATGCGCACTTAAAATCTTTTATATCAACTCAAAATTCGACAGTGCGCCTTATAACCTATTGCGTGTAATTGTAGAATTAATTTTGGTTGTGCCTACCCGCCTCGAAGCTATTTTATTTGGTACATGGCGTAATGTTAAGTGTGAGCAGTAGATGGCAGTCAAACATAAGAGTTAGTATTGTAAATCCCACGTAAAAGAGGGGAGATGTTCATATGTTGTTAATATTCAGTGTTTTATTGTTCATGGTTAATATTGTAAACCCCACTTTCTTTGGTACATGGTGTAATGATAAGTGTGAGCAGTAGATGGAAGTCAAACATAAGAGTTAATATTGTAAATCCCACGTAAAAGAGTGGCGATGTTCATATGTTGTTAATATTCAGTGTTTTATTGTTCATAGTTAGTATTGTAAACCCCACTTTCTTTATTTTCATGTACATTTGGGGTGTGCCATTCAGTAAAAAAAACCTGTAAAATTGAATTCCAATTTTTTGGAGGAGGTCTGTCATAACTTTTTTAGAATTCTATCGGACATTGTTTATTTTTTTTAGTAGTGTTCCTGAAAAAATAAAACGGGATCCAAACACACGTATAAATTATATATACTCATTTAGCTGTAAAAATCTGCTGTAAAATATTTAATTTTGTCAGGAACACTAATACCAAAAGACACAATGTCCGATAGAATTCTAAAAAATAAACGGAATGTAATATTACAGTTTTTTATTGAACGGGACACCTAAAATGTACATAAAAATAAAGAAAGTGGGCTTTACAATGTTAACTATGAACAATAAAACACTGAATATTAACAAAATATGAACAATACTCTTTTACGTGGGATTTACAATATTAACTATGAACAATAAAACACTGAATATTAACAACATATTGTCATGACTTGGACTATGTTGTGGTTTTGTTTTCCCGTGGTGCAAAGCGATTTGAACAGACATGGCGTGAAGGTAGTGACATCTTTAATCTTAACTCAAAAATATTACAAAAACAAAGGGTACAAACAACAGGTGCTCTCGGTGGAAGTTCAAAACTTGGCTAAGAAAACTAAAACTGGCACAGTGGGAGAACTATGAACATAAAAGAAAACTTACAAACTGTGGCATGAAAAAATGATTTGGACCGAGAAAGAGCATGGATCATCGGCATGGATAACACGGGTGTGTAGGAGGTGAAGAGGGTGATGTCGCCAGGCTGACTGCCTGGCGACTGCAGGCTTAAATGGTGACGTGGTGATTGACGACAGGTGCGTGAGTCGTGAGAACAGATGAACTGATTGGTAGTCACGGAAACGAAAACAAACCAGGATGCGCAAAAACAGGAACTAACGGCGTCAAAAACAAAACAGAACATGATCACAATCAAGCAAAACACAACAAAAATTTAACAAACAGCAAAATATGATTGCAAAACGTAATAAACACTTATGATATATTATCACTTTAATGCAGAAATTTGTTGTAAAAAAAAAAAAAATAAAATAGCTTCCACATTTGTTCCTGACATGCATTTGAGGGCTGGCTGCTCTGAAAACAAACCCCGCCCACTCTGCTTTGTTCCTCATCAATTACCGTAATAACTCCTACAACACCCAAAAGCCCGGATTCAAGACTTAGGGTCATTTAAGAATCCCAAAGACACAGATTTTTATAGCTAAATGTGTATATATCATTGTGACAGTACCTCACTGTCGTGCGGGTTCCATGGACCGTCAAGGAAGGACATTGCTTTAGCAGGTTTGACTCTCGTTTATTTGTTCAAATAAGATAAGTCTTTTTTGCCATCGTCGCTCCTCCGTCTCGCTCTTCAGCCGCCCCCGTCGTCGTCTGCTTCTTGCTCTTTCTCGCTTTCGCTCTTCATCCACTGCTGCAGGCTCTTCGACTCCTTCTTCCCCTATCTCTCCTCCTTCTCCCCTTTTATACACTGAGAGGAAAAATGATTGTGTACACGCACCTGATCTCGTCTGCGGCGTCGCTCGCTCGAATACTCCGCCTCCTCTCCGCCATCTTGGGCCAGGCTCCAGCGTGCCCCGCCGCTCTGTCGGACCGTCGGATCCGCCTCTCCACAATCATTTATACACCAGACACAGTTTTTCTCTCAATGTGGCTCCCGAGTCCAAATATTTGCCCAGCCAGCTCTGCCTTAAATGATACAGTCCCATCATCTCATGTACAGTCGTGGTCAAAAGTTCTCATACACTTGTAAAGAACATAAAGTCATGGCTGTCTTGAGTTTCCGGTCATTTCTACAACTCTTTTGACATCAAATGGACAAAGATAAGAGCTTTTGGAGAAAAGTTCTGTGGTCAGATGAAACTAAAATCAAGCTGTTTGGCCACAAAACCCAGCAATGTGTTTGGAGGAGAAAATCCCAGGAACAGCATTCCTACTGCTAAGCATGGTGGTGGTAGTATTATGCTCTGGGCCTGTTTTGCTGCCAATGGAACAGGTGCTTTACAGGGAATAAAAGGTGGATTACCTCCAAATTATTCAGGACATGGTTGTGTCTAAATGTGGGATAAACACGAGAATCAGTTGTCAATCCTTTATAACAATCTGACATTTTTGGCAAGTTTTTCCATCTTTTTACACGGAAACGGTCGTCAAATTCCGAAAGGTGTGGGTGAGGTGCGGCTGGAAGAAGGACGGCGGCCGGCGAGAAAGAGCTAAGAGAGAACTGGAATGTTTGTCACAGGTCATCGCTGGCGCTTTCTTGCTCCTTTGTGTGCCGTCTGCAGAGGAGGTGTGGAATGCAGACTTGATGAGAATGGGAGCGAAGAAAGAGATGGAGGGAGGGGGGGGTTGTGTGTGTGTGTGGGGGTGGGGGGGGGGGGTACTGTATAGCTACAGCTGCAGCAGAGCAAATTAAAAAAAAGAGGATTGGAGATAGGAGCCGATGTTGAGAGCGTCTGCTGAGATCCAATACAAGAAGTCAAGGATGTGAGTGAAGTCAAGACAAAATGTAAGGATCTGAGCCCAGGAGGTGGTCGTGGTGGCTTGTGCAGCCCTTTGAGACATTTGTGATTAAGGGCTATGTAGGTCAACTTTCATTGATTGAATGATATACAATATTTGTTGTTAAGGCAAATTGATTGCGTAATTAATCTGCGTATACATTATTTACACATAAATATATATATATATATATTCAAGGTACTCAAAGTTCTTTGACATTATTTCCACATTCACCCAGTCACACACACATTCACACACTGATGGCGGGAGCTGCCATGCAAGGCGCTAACCACCACCCATCAGGAGCAAGGCGGAAGTGTCTTGCTCAAGGACACAACGGCCGTAGGTGGGGATCGAACCAGGAACCCTCAGGTCGCTGGCACGGCCACTCTCCCAACTGTGCCACACCGTCCCCATACAAAAATATTTGTGTCTATATACATGTGTGTATATATACATATATATATATATATATATATATATATATTTATATGTGTGGATAATGCGTATATATGTGTGTGTCCATCTATATATATATATATATGTATATGTGTATATATGTATGTGTATATGTACGTATATATATATGTATGTGTATATGTATATATGTTTGTATATATATATGTATATGTATATATGTATGTATATATATGTATATATGTTTGTATATATATGTGTATATGTATATATGTATGTATATATATATGTATATGTATGTGTATATGTATATATGTTTGTATATATATGTGTATATGTATATATGTTTGTATATATATATGTGTATATGTATATATGTTTGTATATGTATATATGTATGTATATATATATATATATATATATATATATATATATATATATATACTTATATGTGTGGATAATTCGTATATATGTGTGTGTATATCTATATATACTGTATATATATATATATATATATATATATGTATATGTGTATATATATATGTATGTGTATATGTATGTATATATATATATATATATATATACTTATATGTGTGGATAATTCGTATATATGTGTGTGTATATCTATATATACTGTATATATATATATATATATGTATATGTGTATATATATATGTATGTGTATATGTATGTATATATGTATGTGTTTATGTACATATGTGTATATATGTATATATATATATATATTTATGTGTGTATATATCTATATATACACGCACATACACACACACACTCAAACTCACAGTATTTCAAAGTCTCGACTGAACAATGGCCTCACACTGCTTTTTTCCAATCCACTTCTTTTTGTCCTTTAACGCATTTCACCGGCACGGCCAAGCGTGGCCCAACAGGAGATTTTCACGACTGAAGTGTGTTTTCAAGCTCTTAATTCTCCTCGGCACTATCAGCTCACCATGACTCCCGTGAGCCAAAGACAAGTATTTGTGTCACAAGGCAGTCACTCTCAACAATCTGATTTACTCATTTGTGTTGAAAACAGACATAAATCGTTGATTTAAAGTGAACAAACTTGGTGTTGAAAGACTATTTATATTTCCCCCGCCCCAGTCTGTGGAGCTGATGAGTAACTTGCACCCCCCCCCCCCCCCCACCACCACCCCCAACACCCCAAGTGGGTTGCAGGAGGCCGAGCTCAGGTTTATTTAGTCTGTTTGTTTGACTGCCTCCTTTCTTTAGACCACACTTAGGCTTTTGATGTCCAATGATTGGAATTATCACCATACTGGCATTTCCCTTCTCTGCAACTGTGCTGACAGTGGCATTCTCTCGGCTGCATGACTTCCTCCCATCCCAGACTTTTCCATGACAAGTCCGTGGTGCAAAACTGTTGTAAGCACGGCCATTCCCTGCATGTCATGTGTGCAAGCCCTGTTTCCATATGAGTTGGGAAATTGTGTTGGATGTAAATATAAACGGAATACAATGATTTGCAAATCCTTTTCAACCCATATTCAGTTCAAAATGCACTACAAAGACAACATATTTGTTGTTCAAACTCATAAACTTTTTTTTTAATAAATAATAATTAACTTAGAATTTCATGGCTGCAACACGTGCCAAAGTAGTTGGGAAAGGGCATGTTCACCACTGTGTTACATCACATTTTCTTTTAACAACACTCAATAAACGTTTGGGAACTGAGGAAACTAATTGTTGAAGCTTTGAAAGTGGAATTCTTTCCCATTCTTGTTTTATGTAGAGCTTCAGTCCTTCAACAGTCCGGGGTCTCCGCTGTCGTATTTTACGCTTCATAATGCGCCGCACATTTTCCATGGGAGACAGGTCTGGACTGCAGGCGGGCCAGGAAAGTACCTGCACTCCTTTTTACGAAGCCACGCTGTTGTAACACGTGCTGAATGTGGCTTGGCATTGTCTTACTGAAATAAGCAGGGGCGTCCATGAAAAAGACGGCAGCATATGTTGTTCCAAAACCCATATGTACCTTTCAGCATGTATGGTGCCTTCACAGATGTGTAAGTTACCCATGCCTTGGGCACTAATGCACCCCCATACCATCACACATGCTGGCTTTTGAACTTTGCGTTGATAACAGTCTGGATGGTTCGCTTCCCCTTTGGTCCGGATGACACAATGTCGAATATTTCCAAAAACAAATTTGAAATGTGGACTTTTTAGACCACAGAACACTTTTCCACTTTGCATCAGTCCATCTTAGATGATCTCGGGCCCAGAGAAGCCGGCGGCGTTTCTGGATGTTGTTGATAAATGGCTTTCGCTTTCCATAGTAGAGCTTTAACTTGCATTTACAGATGTAACGACAAACTGTATTTAGTGACAGTGGTTTTCTGAAGTGTTCCTGAGCCCATGTGGTGATATCCTTTCGAGATTGATGTGGGTTTTTGATACAGTGCCGTCTGAGGGATGGAAGGTCACGGTCATTCAATGTTGGTTTCCGGCCATGCCGCTTACGTGGAGTGATTTCTCCAGATTCTCTGAACCTTTTGATGATATTATGGAGCGTAGATGTTGAAATCCCTAAATTTCTTGCAATTGCACTTTGAGAAAGGTTGTTCTTAAACTGTTTGACTATTTGCTCACGCAGTTGTGGACAAAGGGGTGTACCTCGCCCCATCCTTTCTTGTGAAAGACTGAGCTTTTTTCGGGAAGCTGGTTTTATACCCAATCATGGCACCCACCTGTTCCCAATTAGCCTGCACACCTGTGGGATGTTCCAAATAAGTGTTTGATGAGCATGCCTCAACTTTATCAGTATTTATTGCCACCTTTCCCCAACTTCTTTGTCACGTTTTGCTGGCATCAAATTCTAAAGTTATTGATTATTCCGTTTGTATTTACATCAAACACAAATTCCCAACTCATAAGGAAACAGGGTTTGTAATATATGTCTCATTTCATCATATAATGTGTAATCCCGTGAGGAAGCCGTGATTTAAAAGTGATCCGTTTATGTGGACGGTGTGTTTTTCCTCTTAAATCAAATGTTCCAAGCTTTCACGTTGGAACCCTCGCCTGCATGTGTCCAGGGGGGCCAATGTGTATGTGTGTGTAAATGATATATACACATTTAGTTGTAAAAATCTTTTTTTTTTTTCAGGAACACTAATGCCAAAAGTCACAATGTCCAATAGAGTTCTAAAAAAAAGTGTGCCTTATAATCCAGGGCGCTTTATATATGAAAATAGAACTAACTAGACCCACTGATTGGCAGTGCACCTTATAATCCGGTGCGCCTTATATATGTAAATAGACTTGACTAGACCCACTCATCGGCGGTGCGCCTAATAATCCGGTGCGCCTTATATACAAGCATAGATTTGCCTAAACCCACTCATCGGCAATGCACCTTATAAACCGCTGCGCCTTATATATGAAAATAGACCTTACTATACCCACTCATCGGCAGGGTACCTTATAATTCGGTGTGCCTTATATATGAAAATAGACCCGACTAGACCCACTAATCGGTAGTGCGCATTATAATCCGGCGCGCCTTACATATGAAAATAGACCTCACTTGATTCACTCATCGGCGGTGCGTTTTATAATCCGGTGCGCCTTATATATGAAAATAGACCTGACTAGATCCACTCATCGGCAGTGCGCCTTATATATGAAAATAGACCTGACTAGACCCACTCATCGGCGGTGCGTTTTATAATCCGGTGCGCCTTATATATGAAAATACACTTTTCTGGACCCACTCATCGGCAGTGCGCCTTCTGTATGAAAATTGACCTGACTAGACCCATTCCTCGGCAGTGCGCCTTATATATGAAAATTCTCTTGACTAGACCCACTCATCGGCGGTGCGCCTTATAATCTGGTGCGCCTCATATATGAAAATAGACCTGAGTAGACCCACTCATCGGCAGTGCAATTTATAATCCAGTGCGCCTTATATATGAAAATAGAACTGACTGGACCCACTGATTGGCAGTGCGCCTTATTATCCGGTGCTCGTTATATTTGAGAATAGACCTGACTGGACCCCTTTATCGGCAGTGCGCCTTATATGTGAAAATAGACCCACTCTTTGGAAGTGTGCCTTATTATCTGGTGCGCCTTATATATGAAAATAGACTTGACTAGACCCACTCATCGGCAGGCGCCTTATATATGAAAATACTCTTGACTAGACCAACTCATCGGCGGTGCGTCTTATAATCCGGTGCGCCTTATATATGGGAATAGACCGGACTAGACCCGCTCATCGGCAGTGCGCCTTATAATCCGGTGCGCCTTATATACGAAAATAAACCTGACTAGACCCACTCATTGGCAGTGCGCCTAATAATCCGGTGCGCCTTATATATGAAAATAGACTTGACTAAACCCACTCATCGGCAGTGCACTTTATAATCCGGTGCGCCTTATACTGTATATGAAAATAGACTTGACTAGACCCACTCATCGGCAGTGCGCCTTATAATCCGGTGCGCCTTATACATGAAAATAGACTTGACTGGACCCACTCATCGGCAGTGCGCCTTATATATGACAATAGACTTGACTAGACCCACTTATCGGCAGTGCGCCCTATGATCCTGTGCGCCTTCTGTATGAAAATAGACCTGACTAGACCCACTCATCGGCGGTGCGTCTTATAATCCGGTGCACTTTATATATGAAAATAGACCTGACTAGACCCCCTCATCGGCAGTATGCCTTATGTATGAAAATAGACCTGACTAGACCCTTTTATCGGCAGTGAGCCTTATAATCCGGTGCGCCTTATATATGAAAATACACTTTATTAGACCCACTCATCGGCAGTGCACCTTATAATCCGGTGCGCCTTATATACGAAAATAGACCTTACTACACCCACTCATCGCCGGTGCGCCCTATGGTCCGGAAAATACAGTCATCTGATTAAAAATGATTTGGAGCCACTAGCTAATACGATTCGTTTTTTAATATTTGTCGTATAAAACATCTCATGTACTCTCCAGACACGGTTTTATGACGGTGACAGCTTGACCCGGTTCTTCGAAAGCCCCGTAGACCGCCTTGGACCCAACAGGTTCCAGCGCATTATACCAACAATAGTTGTGATTAATGGAAGGCGACAGGCTGCTGGCAGGAGGAGGGATGAACGGCTTTACATTTGTTGTGGACTTGTCAAATAAATGACCCCCCCCCCCCCCCCCCCCCCCGCCCCAAAGCACCATGCACTAATGTACACAGCACAAGTATTTCTCACCCGTGTGGCCCAGACCGTCCCCCGGACTCTTGGTAAGTACCTGCCAAAAGCCGCCAGGAATGCGCGGCGTGGCTCCGACCCGCTCGGCCCGGCTAAGCTGCTCCGGGCGACAGTTGGAGGTTGGAGGGTTCTGGTGTTTACACGCCGGGTCAACCTCAACGTGTCTGCCGGGAGATGGACTCTCCGTCCCAGTTGGGCGTCCGTGAGATCCTTCTGGGAACCAACGTCCTCCGCAGGGTTTAGTTTTGTTGTCGGAGGTACTCAGTTGGGAAAATGTCCACTTTAAAGGACAACAATTGTACAAACCCCGTTTCCATATGAGTTGGGAAATTTAGTTTGATGTAAATATAAACAGAATACAATGATTTGCAAATCCTTCTCAACCCATATTCAGTTGAATATGCTACAAAGACAACATATTTGATGTTCAAACTGATAAACATATATTTTTTTTTGTGCAAATATGTTGGGAAAGGTGGCAATAAAGTTGAGGAATGCTCATCAAAAACTTATTTGGAACATCCCGCAGGTGTGCAGGCTAATTGGGAACAGGTGGGTGCCATGATTGGGTATAAAAGCAGCTTCCATGAAATGCTAAGTATTTTTTTTTTTTTTTTTTAAAGAAATAAAGGATTTATTAAACTAATAAAACAGGCTAGAACAAAAACACTGGTGCTAATAGGAAAGGCAAACAAATGGGACTAGCATGGAAGCTAGGAATATGAATAGAAAAAACTAAACTTGGCACGAAGGCACGAAAAGGGAAAACAAAATGACTAGCATGAAAGCTAGGAATTAAATAAACTGCAGAGCGAGAGCTAGCGAGTAATAGAATGAAACACAAGACATCAAGTCTGACAATGACTGAACAGAAAGGGCTGGCTTATATAAGGATGGTGATTAGTAAAACAGGTGTGCCGGAACCAAGAGTAGCAGGTGGAAATGATATGTAACCAGACTAAACAGGAAATAAGGAGGTCGAATTACCGAAATGGAACAAAAACAACAATCTGGAACGATCCGAGCAGCGGATCGCAACAATTCCATCTGCATTCGGGCGGAAGGTGGTGTACAGCCTGGACAAGTTGCCACCTCATTGCAGGGCCTACACAGATAGACAGAAAACGTTCACACTCACATTCACACACTAGGGCCAATTTAATGTTGCCAATCAACCTATCCCCAGGTGCATGTCTTTTTTTATTTTTTTTTATTTTATTAAATCAACACAAAAACACACAAGATACACTTTCCATCAGTGCATCAACCCCCCCAAAGAAAACCCCTCCCTCCCCCATTCACACCCAGCCACACCCACTCACACAAAAAAGGGTTGTTTCTTTCTGCTACCAAAATGCTAAGTAATTCACAAACAAGGATGGGGCGAGGGTCACCAATTTGTAAGCAAATTATCGAACAGTTTTAGAACAACATTTCTCAACGAGCTATTGCAAGGAATTTAGGGATTTTACCATCTACGGTCCGTAAAATCATCAAAAATTTCAGAGAATCTGGAGAAATCACTGCACGTAAGCGATGATATTACGGACTTTTGATCCCTCAGGGGGTACTGCATCAAAACCCGACATTAGTGTGTAAAGGATATCACCACATGGGCTCAGGAACACTTCATGAAACCACTGTCAGTAACTACAGTTGGTCGCTACATCTGTAAGTGCAAGTTAAAGCTCTGCTATGCAAAGCCAAACCCATTTATCAACAACACCCAGAAACGCCGCCGGCTTCACTGGGCCCGAGCTCACCTAAGATGGACTGATGCAAAGTGGAAAAGTGTTCTGTGGTCTGACGAGTCCACATTTTAAATTATATTCGGAAACAGAGGGACGTGGTGTCCTCCAGAACAAAGAGGAAAATAATCATTCGGATTGTTATAGGCGCAAAATTCAAAAATTCAAAAGCCAGCATGTGTGATGGTATGGGGGTGCATTAGTGCCCAAGGCATGGGTAACTTACACATCTGTGAAGGCACCATTAATGCTGAAAGGTACATACAGGTTTTGGTGCAACATATATTGTCATCCAAGCAACTTTATCATGGACGCCCCTGCTTATTTCAGCAAGTTTAGTGTTACAACTGCATGGTTTCATAAAAAAAGAGTGCGATTACTTTCCAGGCCCGCCTGCAGTCCAGACCTGTCTCCCATGGAAAGTGTGTGGCGCATTATGAAGCGTAAAATACGACAGTGGAGACCACGGACTGTTGAAGGACTGAAGCTCTACATAAAACAAGAACGGGAAAGAATTCCACTTTCAAAGCTTCAACAATTAGTTTCCTCAGTTCCCAAACGTTTATTGAGTGTTGTTAAAAGAAAAGGTGATGTAACACAGTGGTGAACATGCCCTTTTCCAACTACTTTGAAATTCTAAGTTAATTATTATTTGCAAAAAAAAACAAGTTTATGAGTTTGAACATCAAATATCTTTGTAGCATATTCAACTGAATATGGGTTGAAAATAATTTGCAAGTCATTATATTCTGTTTATATTTACATCGAACACAAATTCCCAACTCATATGGAAACGTGATTTGTACATTCTGTCAGCATTTCAGTTCAGATTCAGTGTGGGAGCATTCACACGCATGCCTTATCTAGTTTTTCTTTAATGCACTGTATTAATGTAGCTTTTCATCCTACTCTGTATTGAGTTGTACATTTTTCATATATATATATATATTAGGGGTGGGCAAATTAATGCCTTAATTACGCGTTAACTCATCAATCTATTAACGCCGACAATTGTTTTATCGCACATTTGCGTACGTTGTTTACATGCTTTTATTTTGTTAACGCCTTTTCTTAACAAGATGGCGTCGAGGGGCTCTTGGTAAAGATGGAACATTTGGCAAAAATACCGGACAATTCTGCAAATTTCCTGGCTGGCTTACAGCGTGGTCACTCCAGGATCACTTACGACCGCCAGACAATTCTGGATGTGGATAGATCGGGCCGTTTTGGACTGAATGACGCATGCTAGCTAGCATGGGAATACTTTGCCGTCTACATCCAGCGGCCTGTGAAGCAGCGGATTATATATGTGTTGTCTGTCTATTTATGAATAATGCAGACCAGGAGTGTTGGCTGAGTTCTTAACGTTTACTTTCAGAGCGTGCATATCACAACATACAAGATGCCGTCATGGCGACACACAACCTATACCGGGCTACCGCGCATGCTCCTCACTCC
Organism: Nerophis ophidion; assembly: GCF_033978795.1. NCBI lineage: Eukaryota > Metazoa > Chordata > Actinopteri > Syngnathiformes > Syngnathidae > Nerophis > Nerophis ophidion. Next base: position 5,140,023 of record NC_084617.1, on the reverse strand, counting down.
TGTTGCATGCTGGGTAGGGTAGTTCTTTTATTCCCTGGCTCATAACATCACAATATAGTACCATGTATATGATGCCTTCAGTTTATCAAAGCACCAAGCAAACAATCGGAAAATTCCCATCATATCAATTCCTAGATATGGTCATAATTATTTTAAGTGCACTACGCAGAATAAACACGACATTATTAATATTGCTACTACGGATAATTTGATCAAAAATCCCCTAAAACAGCCCACTGCCTATAATATAGGTTTTTTAAACATAATAAAAAAAATATGTTTCTGCTGTTACCTCAGAAATTGCCTGTTCAGATGTTATGATTGTGGCTCAGAGATTTGTACGTAGATTATATTTATTTTCCATAACAAACAGGATAACTTAAATACCCTGGCAGTGGCAATAAGCTTAAATGTTTGTATTTACATGTTTTGAGTTGATTTTCATAAAATATGCTATTTAACTGCTACTGTTTAACAAGGACTGATTTAAATTGTGTTTGCACAACAAATGTTTTGGCGCTTTTGTTCATGTGGGAGAATATTCCAATAAAGGTGCACTACACACTACTTTTGAATTCATTATTGGGCTTTGCGTATACAATGCAGTTAATCGCGATTAATCGGAGAAATAGTGCGATTGACTTCGATTAAAATGTTTAATCGTTGCGCAGCCCTAATTATATTACATTTAATCAACATGAGAACGTTGGACAGGCGACCAGTCTTTCTGCAACAGGACGGTGTGTTCAAGCTGCGTTTTTTTCGCTAATGCTTCTCGCCGGGTGTTGTTGACACGCAAGCGCACCAAATATTCTGACCTTTAAGCCGAGCGGATTCAGCCTGCGGCGCCGTCACTCGCCAGCGTCAACCCAGCCGCATCGAGCTATGCCTCAGAGATGAATATGAGGCTCAGTTTTAGATGGCAGATGATAAAAAAAAAAAAATCTCTACAATGCAGTATATTGTTCACTTTTGACAGCTGCCTTGTGGAATTACCGCAACTCTTTCAAATTACCGAGCAAATCCCACGCTTTTTTTTAGCGGATCCGAACAGCAAAGGTGATCAATTCTGCGGATAAAGAAGTGAGACTCAACAAATTATCCGGTGATAAAGGTGATTTATGACAAGAGGGGGCTTTTCCTCCGGAGCTTGGACCGCTCCTCTTCACTCCCACCTTATGGGAGGGGTGAGAAGGAGGGAGTGATGGCGAGGAGGAGAAACTGAATGAGAAGTCTCTGGGAGGATCTCGAGGAGACATCACAACACCCCCCGACCAAAAAAAAAAAAACAGCTAGTGAAAGAACCCACTGGCTTTTTTTTTTTTTGTAAATATATGTATTTTTTTATTAATTTTACTTAGTGCTTAGTTCCTGGAACTTCTGGAACTGTTGCTTGAGGAAAGGGGAGAGAGAGAGTCCCAAGGCTTTGGGGAAGATGGAGCACTTTTTAGGGAGAGGACCATACCCTTTGTGGCTTTTTTACTCCTGCACCTGACCGCCACTCACGCAGGTAAAGTATAACCGGGGACACGCGCCAGGAGTCAAAAAAAAAATCAACAAAAGTGATGTTTTTAAAAATGTACTTAGTGATGATGATATCGGGGACGGTCCGGGCTTGACTCGTGCGGGTTCCAGGCGGCGCAAACGTCTGACGTCACGTTGGCGTGTGCGTGCCGGCGGTGTCGCCTGGACGCTAAAGGTTTTCGCGTTGGTTTGAGAAAAAGAAATTAAAAAGGAGACATTCCTGTTTTGGGTGCTCACACACTGTGGTCGTCTATCGGAGTCTGACTCACTTCTGGTTCCTTTTTTTTGGGGGGGAACATTTGGCATGTTTTACCACCGCCTTGTTAATGAGGCAATCTTCTGGTTGCAATTACTTGCAAAGGTGTGTGTGTGTGTGTGTGTGTGTGTCATTTTCAATGTGGTATTTATTACTCTAGGGCAGGGGTGTCCAAACTTTTTCCACTGAGGGCCACACACACTGGAAAATCAAAGCAAGCGGGGGCCATTTTCAAAATTTTTATTTTAAAAATATACATTTATTCCTCCACTCAGTTATGATCCCGGGGACCCCAAAGGGTTTCGGTCCCAAAAAAATTAATAATTAAAGCTGCAAGCAGCGTTGGTCGGGTCCGCCTTTGGCCTCTGCCAAGCCTTGGTCTAAGTCAGACCTACATAGCGGTCTTTGTTTCATGTCTCTACGACATTCCTACCAGAAGTTACAAGCAGTTTTGTCTGGGTTTTTTCCTAGGGGGCGCTGGAGCGCAATTTTGACTATTTGGGGTTTGGTTTTTTATTAGATGGTAATTTTCGCCAGTCCTGATGTGTGTGTAAAATTTGGTGAGTTTTGAAGTATGTTAAGGGGGTCAAATTACAGATCGGCCTTTCTGGATGTTGTTGATAAATCGCTTTCGCTTTGCATTACAGCTCAAAGAGGCAAAAATGACATTTTTTAGGAAACTTTGCGCAGGGGTTCTTTGAAGGCGCGTAAAATCAAAACCGGAGCAGTAATCAAAACTTTGTTGGATATTTTTAATCAAAAGGGTTCAATCTCTCTCCTGTGCGAGTTTGAAGCCGAAACGACAAACGCACTCGGAGGAGTTTACGTTTGAAAAAGGTGACGGGTTTTTACAAAACTTTTATTTTGAAGGGGTAATTTTTAACTTCCTGTTGATTTTTGCCGAAGGATGTTGATCATCTAAATGTAGGTCTAAGTGAGACCTACATAGAGGTCTTTGTTTCATGTCTCTACGACATTCCTAACAGAAGTTACGAGCAGTTTTGTCTGGGTTTTTTCCTAGGGGGCGCTGGAGCGCAATTTTGACTTTTGGGGTTTATTTTTTTTGTATTAGATGGTAATTTTCGCCAGTCCTGATGTGTGTGTAAAATTTGGTGAGTTTTGAAGTATGTTAAGGGGGTCAAATTACAGATCGGCGTTTCTGGATGTTGTTGATAAATGGCTTTCGCTTTGCATAGTAGAGCTTTAACTTGCACTTTGAACCATTTTAAGGGGGTCAAATTACAGCTCAAAGAGGCAAAAATGAAATTTTTTTAGGAAACTTTGCGCAGGGGTTCTTTGAAGGCGCGTAAAATCAAAACCGGAGCAGTAATCAAAACTTTGTTGGATGTTTTTAATCAAAAGGGTTCAATCTCTCTCCTGTGCGAGTTTGAAGCCGAAACGACAAACGCACTCGGAGGAGTTTACGTTTGAAAAAGGTGACGGGTTTTTTACAAAACTTTTATTTTGAAGGGGTAATTTTTAACTTCCTGTTGATTTTTGCCGAAGGATGTCAATCATCTAAATGTAGGTCTAAGTGAGACCTACATAGAAGTTTTTGTTTCATGTCTTTCCGGCATTCCTACTGGAAGTTACAAGCAATTTTGTTTGTGTTTTCTTCCTCTGAGCAGTTTTTGCTGTGTTTTATTCAAAAATTGCGCTAGAGCGCATTTTTTAATTTTCGGGTTTAGTTTTTTCATTAGATCGCAATTTCTGCCAGTAATGATGTGTGTGCCAAGTTTGGTGAGTTTTGAAGCATTTTAAGGGGGTCAAATTACAGTTCAAAGAGGCAAAAATAGCATTTTTTGCGAAAATTTTGTATTGAAGGGGTTTTTGCCAACTTTTTGTTGATTTTTGCCCGAGAAAGTAAAATTATGAATTGTAGGTCTAAGTCAGTTCTACATAGAAGTTTTTGTTTCATGTCACTACGACTTTCCTAACGGAAGTTACGAGCAGTCTGTTGTTGTTTTTTTTCCTAGGGGGCGCTACCGCACAATTTTCATTTTTGGGGTTTGGTTGCTTAATATGTTGGGAAGGTTTTCTATACCGACGTGTGTGTCAAATTTGGTGAGTTTTGAAGCATGTTAAGGGGGTCAAATTAGGGTGCGAAGGTGCGGAATAATAATAAAACAGCAGTTTCAATAGGGCCCTAAAAAATGTGTCATTATTCAGTATTATTATTAGGGTCCTTGGCCCCTGGCAAAGGGGCCAAGGACCCTATTGAAACTGCTGTGTTTTATTATTATTCCGCACCTACGCGCTGTAATTTGACCCCCTTAACATGCTTCAAAACTCACCAAATTTGACACACACGTCGGTATAGCAAACCTTCCCAACATATTAAGCAACCAATCCCCCAAAATGAAAATTGCGCTCTAGCGCCCCCTAGGAAAAAATGACAGACAAAACTGCATGTAACTTCTGTTAGGAATGTCATAGCGACATGAAACAAAAACTCCTATGTAAGTCTGACTTAGACCCAATTTTCATTAACTCACTTCTTTCAGCAAAAATCTACAGGAAGTTGGCAAAAAACCCCTTCAAAATATATTAAATATTGTTATGAATGTGTCTGTTGCTACATTATATATATATATAAGTAGCATTATCACTGGAGGACGAGGAATAGCTAAACATGCTTCACTACACACCGTAGGAGGATACAATAGACCACCGGCTTCACAATGTAAATCAACTCCATGGGTGACCTGACATCCACTGTAATGATACCAAGTACAGGAGCGTATCTTGTCGATACTACCATGAATAAATTGATATTTTTTCAGCATCACAAAATCAGTGATGCTGAAACAGATGTGATGCTGGACAGATGAGGACTTTGAATATGACCAATGTATGATCCTGTAACTACTTGGTTTGGATTGATACCTAAATGTGTGGTATCATCTAAAACTAATGTAAAGTATCAAAGAAGAGAAGAATAAGTGATTATTACATTTTAACGGAAGTGTAGATAGAACATGTTAAATGAGAAAATAAGCAGATATATTAACAGTAACTGAACAAGTGGATGGATAATTCTTTTTTTTTACAGTTTGTCCCTCATAATGTGTACAAAATAATAGGTGTATAAATGACAATATGTTACTGCATATGTCAGCAGACTAATTAGGAACCTTTGTTTGTTTACTTACTACTAAAAGACAAGTTGTTTTATGTGTATCAGAGTTTGTTGATGACGAACCCCAAGATGCAGAGATGGAGGCAGGCATGGAGTGAGAAAACATGATTTAATTTAGAACACTCGAACAAAACCGAACAAAAGGGTACAAACAAAAAGCGCGCACGAGGCGGATACCCAACTAAGAGAGCTAGCATGGGAGCTAGAAAATAAAAGGAGCTTAGCATGGAAGCTAACAAAAACAAATACGGCTTAGCATGGAGGCTAGCATAAACAGAACCGGGAAGAGAAGTCGTTACGTGTTGTATAAAGACAAATTGGAACCAGGGAACAAAAAAACAGTAAGCTACAAACATCTAACGAAATATAGCTTACCGCTACGCTGCAAAGATGCGACAATACATGACATGTAGCAACGACAAGAGCGATATGCAATACCTGCATTTTTTTTACTATATATATATATATATATGAAAATAAAAAAACTGCAATTTTACAGTAAAATTTTGGCACCTAAACTACCAGATTTTTTTTTTTTTTTTTACCGTAAATCAACAATTGTAGATTTTTCAGTGTATTACTGTAAATGGAAAAAACAGTACCGCTGTTTTTATGGTAAAATAAAAGGCAGCTCATGTGCTAGAATTTTACTGTAAAATTTACTTTTTTTTTTCACTATACATAAAAAATACTGGAATTTTACGGTAAAACTCTGCCCCCTGAGCTGCCTTTTTCTATTATTATTTTGAATTAAAAAACTATAATAGAAAAACGATGTAGCAACGACAAAAGCGATATGCAATACCTGACAGTAGTCCAGCACTGACTGGAGGAACAAAGCAGGTACAAATAGGACCAGGCTGATTGACACCAGGTGTGGCCAAGTACCAATCAATTTTGAATTAAAAAATAATAATAGAAAAACGATGTAGCAACGACAAGAGCGATATGCAATACCTGACAGTAGTCCAGCACTGACTGGAGGAACAAAGCAGGTACAAATCGGATCAGGCTGATTGGCAACAGGTGTGGCCAAGTACCAATCAATTTTGAATTAAAAAATAATAATAGAAAAACAATGTAGCAACGACAAGAGCGATATGCAATACCTGACAGTAGTCCAGCACTGACTGGAGGAACAAAGCAGGTACAAATAGGACCAGGCTGATTGACACCAGGTGTGGCCAAGTACCAATCAATTTTGAATTAAAAAATAATAATAGAAAAACGATGTAGCAACGACAAGAGCGATATGCAATACCTGACAGTAGTCCAGCACTGACTGGAGGAACAAAGCAGGTACAAATAGGATCAGGCTGATTGGCAACAGGTGTGGCCAAGTGCCAATCAGCCGCAGCTGAGGAGAATAAGCGCACAGGGGGAAAAAAAAAACAGGAAACAGACAAAATAAGAGCGCTGACAGGAACTAAAAACAGGAAATACTAAACACAAACAGCCTGACAATGTGTTGACTATTTTATTTAAGGACTTAACTGCAATATTAAACATATGTTTAATGCACCCTAAGATTTTTGATTAAAGTAAAGCCAATAATGACATTTTTGTGGACCCTTTTATTTTGAAAAGTACCAGTACCAAAATATTGGTATCGGGACAACATTAGTCCCTCATCATGGTGTTGAACTGGCCCGGTTTGTGGCTTCAGATAATGGAAGTCCATGTTGGGATTCCTGGTTTCCCCATTTCCTGTAGCACTCGTGCAACCCCAAACCATGATGCTGCCGCCATCAGGTGCCACAATTATCCCACACATAGGAATATGTTGTCCTATATTGTCCCTGGAGAAGAAATACTGATTTTATGTTTTTTTAATTATTTGGAATGCTCGGTTTGAAGTTTTTTGTTTTTTTTGACTTTTCTGTGTGTGCCATAGAGTTGCAAAGTCTGAGTGGTTTTCACCGAGGGCCACATTTCAGTTATGTTTGGCCCCAGAGGGCCGCTTCCAACAATGAATACTATTATTACAGTTTTGTAATGCATTTTATTAGTAGATTTTTTTCAAAGTAAAATAAAAAAAAAATGTGTTAAGTTGCAATAATTTCACCTCAAAATTTAGTATGTATTACCGAAAATGGAAAAAAAACAGTACTGATTGTCACAGTTTGTCTATGTTTTAGTTTTTTTCCTCTGCATTTGTCTGTTTCCTCTGTTTAGTATCTCCTGTCTTTAGTTCCTGTCTAGTGCTCTTATTTTGTCAGCTTCCTGTCTTGTTCCCTGAGTGCTGTGTTCCTCCTCAGCTGCGGTTGATTGGCATCTGGCCACCACACCTGTTGCCAATCAGCCTGCTCCTATTTTACCTGCTTTGTTCCTCCAGTCAGTGCTGGATCATTGTATTGTCATTCGGACTTGTCGTGTCTGTGATTCTTTTCAGCTATTACCTGTCGTGCTACATTTTGTCCTGGTCGTCGTAGCGGTAAGCTGTTGGTTGGTAGAGCGGCCGTGCCAGCAACTTGAGGGTTGCAGGTTCGATCCCCGCTTCCGCCATCCTAGTCACTGCCGTTGTGTCCTTGGGCAAGACACTTAACCCACCTGCTCCCAGTGCCACCCACACTGGTTTGAATGTAACTTAGATATTGGGTTTCACTATGTAAAGCGCTTTGAGTCACGAGAGAAAAAGCGCTATATAAATATAATTCACAATTCACTTCACTTGTTAGCCATTAGTTATTTCCAGTTTTTCTGTTTGCTGTCCTCTAGCTTCCATGCTAAAGTTCCTTTTTGTTTTCTAGCGTCCATTGCTAGCTCCCTTAGTTTGTTATTCCGCCTACGTGCATGCTTTTTGTTCTTGTTTAGTTTTAATTAAATCATGTTTTCATATTCTTTGCCTGCCACCGTCTCTGCATCTTGGTGTTCATCACCTAATAACTGTGACACTGCTGTTTTTATGGTTTAAAAAAAAGAAAAAGCCAGCTCAGTTGCCAGAATTTTACTGTAAAATTAGCATTTGTTTTTTTACTTTACATTAAAAAAAATTATGCCATACCGGGGCGGTATAGCTCGGTTGGTAGAGTGGCCGTGCCAGCAACTAGAGGGTTGCAGGTTCAATCCCCGTTTCCGCCATCCTAGTCACTGCCGTTGTGTCCTTGGGCAAGACACTTTACCCACCTACTCCCAGTGCCACCCACACTGGTTTAAATGTAACTTAGATATTGGGTTTCACTATGTGAAGCGCTTTGAGTCACTCGAGAAAAGCGCTATATAAAATATAATTCACAATATAAGCTGCTATTTTTTTGTTTGCTTTTTTTTTTACTGTAAATCAACTACTGTAGATTTTTCAGTGTGTTACTTTTGCTGTTTATATGGTCAAAAAAAGGCAGCTCAGTTGCCAAAATCCACCCATCCATCCATTTTCTACCGCTTATTCCCTTTTGGGATCGCGGGGGGCGCTGGCGCCTATCTCAGCTACAATCGGGCGGAAGGCGGGGTACACCCTGGACAAGTCGCAGTTGCCAAAATTTTACTGTAAAATTTGCTTTTTTTTTTTTTTTTACTATATATATAAAAAAAAACTGCACTTTTACAGTAACATTTTGGCACCTAAACTACCAGATTATTTTCTGATTTTTTAATTTTTTTTTACCGTAAATCAACAACTGTATATTTTTCAGTGTATTACTGTAAATGGAAAAAACAGTACTGCTGTTTTTATGGTTTAAAAAAAAAAAAAAAAGGCTGCTCGGTTGCCAGAATTTTACTGTAAAATTAGCATTTGTTTTTCTTTACTTTAAATTAAAAAATATACGCCATAAAAGCTGCTAGTTTTTTGTTTGCTACTACTGTAGATTTTTCAGTGTGTTACTTTTGCTGTTTATATGGTCAAAAAAAGGCAGCTCAGTTGCCCAAATTTTACTGTAAAATTAACATTTTTTTTTACTATATATAAAAAAACCTGCAATTGTATTGTATTTTTTAAATTTTTTTTACCGTAAATCAACAACTGTATATTTTTCAGTGTATTACTGTAAATGGAAAAAACAGTACTGCTGTTTTTATGGTTTAAAAAAAAAAAAAAGGCTGCTCAGTTGCCAGAATTTTACTTTAAAATTTGCATTTGTTTTTTTTTTTACTATATATAAAAAACCCTGCAATTTTACAGAAAAATTTTGGCACCTAAACTACCAGATTTTTTTTTTTTTACCGTAAATCAACAACTGTATATTTTTCAGTGTATTACTGTAAATGGAAAAAACAGTACTGCTGTTTTTATGGTTTAAAAAAAAGAAAAAAAAAAAAGGCAGGTCAGTTGCCAGCATTTAACTGTAGAATTTTCATTAGTTTTCTTACTTTGAATAAAAAAAATACTGGAATTTTACAGTAAAACTTTGCCACCTGAGCTGCCTTTTTTTTATTATTATTTTGAATTTAAAAAAATACTGCAATTTTTAGGTAAAATTTGCCACCTGAGGTGCCAATTTTTTTTTTTTTTTCAACCATAAATCAGCAACTGTATATTTTTCAGTGTATTACTGTAAATGTAAAAAACAGTACTGCTGTTTTTTATAGTTAAAAAACCAAGGCAACTCAGTTGCCAGAGTTTTACTGTAAAATAAACATTTTTTTTTTTTTACTTTGAATGAAAAATACTGGAATTTTACAGTAAAATTTTGGCACCTGAACAGCCAGTTTTTTTTTTTATTATATATTTATTTTGTTTTTGTAATGCATTCAACTGAATATGGGTTGAAAAGGATTTGCAAATCATTGTATTCTGTTTATATTTACATCCAACACAATTTCCCAACTTCTATGGAAACAGGGTTTGTATTTCCGGGGCCAAATAAAATGAAGTTTGACAGCCGCGATGCAAGCTAAAGACAGTCCTCACATTAAATAGGCGTGATGTGAAGACTTTAACTCTTTATGGATGACATCACATCTGGTCCCCCCCCCCCCCACCCCCCACCACCCCAGCTCCCCTCGGGCTGTGAATACTGGTTCCTCCATGCAGCTGTCTCTGTTGGCTGAGCGGGAGTGAGAAAACATCACCACGGTTATGAGAGAGGGCATTTTAGTACATGCCATCTGATTTCATTTTATCATCCCCAATAAAAAGTAAAGCTGCAAGCAGCGATGGACGGGACCGACTTTTGCTGGTGTTTCCTGCCTTTACCCATTCAACATATCTTTACTTGCACATTACCTACCTTCTCTGCATCCTGGTGTCACACTGGTGCCTCCTTCTTTCACCCAGTCAACATATCTTTACCCGCACACTACCTACCTTCTCTGCATTGTGTGGTCACGCTGGTGCTTCCTGCGTTTAAGCGGCCATCTTGAGACGGCAGCAGTGCAGGTTTGTAAAATCAATACCGGAGCATTTAGAAAAAATCTTTGTGCAACTTTTAATCAGAAGGGTTTAATCTCTTTCCTGTGCGAGTTTGAAGCCGACACAACAAATGCGCTCAGAGGAGATAATGTTTGAAAAAAGGTAACGGGTTTTTACAAAACTTTTGTTTTGAAGGGGTAATTGCCAACTTCCTGTGGATTTTTGCTGAAAGATGTCAATTAATGAAATGTAGGTCTAAGTGAGACCTACATATAATTTTTTGATTCATGTCTCTATGACATTCCTACCAGAAGTTACAAGCAGTTTTGTCCGTGTTTTCTTCCCAAGAACAGTTTTGTCAGTGTTTTATTCCTAGGGGGCGCAATTTTGAGTTTTGGGGGTTTTTTGTGTTTTTTTTTTTATTAGATCGCAATTTTTTCACCAGTCTTGATGTGTGTCCAGTTTGGTGACTTTTGAAGCATTTTAAAAGGGGTCGAATTACAGCTCAAAGAGGCAAAAATGACATTTTGTAGGAAACTTGTTTTGAAGGGGTTTTTGCCAGTTTCCTGTTGATTTTTGCTGAAAGGGGTAATTTTATGAAATGTAGGTCTAAGTCAGAATTACATGGAGGTTTTTGTTTCATGTCTCTACGACATTTCTATCGGAAGTTAAAAGCGGTTTTGTCAGTGTTTTCTTCCCAAGAGCAGTTTTGTAAGTGTTTTATTCCTAGGGGGCGCTAGAGCGCAATTTTGAGTTTTTTATTTGATCGTAATTTTCACCAGTCTTGATGTGTGTCCAGTTTGGTGAGTTTTGAAGCATTTTAAAAGGGGTCAAATTACAGCTCACAGAGGCAAAAATGACATTTTGTAGGAAACTTTTGTTTTGAAGGGGTATTTGCCAGCTTCCTGTTGATTTTTTGCTGAAAGGTGTAATTTTATGAAATGTAGGTCTAAGTCAGACCTACATAGAGGTTTTCGTTTCATGTCCGTACGACATTTCTATCGGAAGTTACAAGCAGTTTTGTCTGTGTTTTCTTCCCAAGAGCAGTTTTGTCAGTGTTTTATTCCTAGGGGGCGCTAGAGCGCAATTTTGTTTTTTTTATTAGATCGCAATTTTCACCAGTCTTGATGTGTGTCCAGTTTGGTGACTTTTGAAGCATTTTAAAAGGGGTCAAATTACAGCTCAAAGAGGCAAAAATGACATTTTGTAGGAAACTTTTGTTTTTAAGGGGTATTTGCCAGCTTCCTGTTGATTTTTTGCTGAAAGATGTAATTTTATGAAATGTAGGTCTAAGTCAGACCTACATAGAGGTTTTCGTTTCATGTCTCTAAGACATTTCTATCGGAAGTTACAAGCGGTTCTGTCTGTGTTTTCTTCCCAAGAGCAGTTATGTCAGTGTTTTATTCCTAGGGGGCGCTAGAGCGCAATTTTGAGTTTTGGGGTTTGGTTTTTTATTAGATTGCAATTTTCACCAGTCCTGATGTGTGTGTCCAGTTTGGTGAGTTTTGAAGCATTTTAAGGGGGTCAAATTACAGCTCAAAGAGGCAAAAATGACATTTTGTAGGAAACTTTTGTTTTGAAGGGGTATTTGCCAGCTTCCTGTTGATTTCTTGCTGAAAGATGTACTTTTATGAAATGTAGGTCTAAGTCAGACCTACATAGAGGTTTTTGTTTCATGTCTCTACAGCATTTTTAACGGAAGTTATAAGCAGTTTTGTCTGTGTTTTCTTCCCAAGAGCAGTTTTGTCAGTGTTTTATTCCTAGGGGGCGCTAGAGCGCAATTTTAAGTTTTTTATTAGATCGTAATTTTAACCAGTCTTGATCTGTGTCCAGTTTGGTGAGTTTTGAAGCATTTTAAGGGGGTCAAATTACAGCTCAAAGAGGCAAAAATGACATTTTGTAGGAAACTTTTGTTTTGAAGGGGTATTTGCCAGCTTCCTGTTGATTATTTGCTGAAAGATGTAATTTTATGAAATGTAGGTCTAAGTGAGACCTACATAGAGGTTTTTGTTTCATGTCTCTACAACATTCCTAACGGAAGTTACAAGCAGTTTTGTCTGTGTTTTCTTCCCAAGAGCAGTTTTGTCAGTGTTTTATTCCTAGGGGGCGCTAGAGCGCAATTTTGTTTTTTTTTATTAGATTGCAATTTTCACCAGTCTTGGTGTGTGTCCAGTTTGGTGAGTTTTGAAGCATTTTAAAAGGGGTCAAATTACAGCTCAAAGAGGCAAAAATGACATTTAGTAGGAAACTTTTGTTTTGAAAGGGTATTTGCCAGCTTCCTGTTGATTTTTTGCTGAAAGATGCAATTTTATGAAATGTAGGTCTAAGTGAGACCTACATAGAGGTTTTTGTTTCATGTCTCTACAACATTCCTAACGGAAGTTACATGCAGTTTTGTCTGTGTTTTCTTCCCAAGAGCAGTTTTGTCAGTGTTTTATTCCTAGGGGGCGATAGAGCGCAATTTTGAGTTTTTTTTATTTTTTATTAGATCGCAATTTTCACCAGTCTTGATATGTGTCCAGTTTGGTGAGTTTTGAAGCATTTTAAGGGGGTCAAATTACAGCTCAAAGAGGCAAAAATGACATTTTGTAGGAAACTTTTGTTTTGAAGGGGTTTTTGCCAGTTTCCTGTTGATTTTTGCTGAAAAGTGTAATTTTATGAAATGTAAGTCTAAGTGAGACCTACATAGAGGTTTTTGTTTCATGTCTCTACAACATTCCTAACGGAAGTTACAAGCAGTTTTGTCTGTGTTTTCTTCCCAAGAGCAGTTTTTTCAGTGTTTTATTCCTAGGGGGCGCTAGAGCGCAATTTTGTTTTTGTTTTATTAGATTGCAATTTTCACCAGTCTTGATGTGTGTGTCCAGTTTGGTGACTTTTGAAGCATTTTAAAAGGAGTCAAATTACAGCTCAAAGAGGCAAAAATGACATTTTGTAGGAAACTTTTGTTTTGAAGGTGTATTTGCCAGCTTCCTGTTGATTTTTTGCTGAAAGATGTAATTTTATGAAATGTAGGTCTAAGTGAGACCTACATAGAGGTTTTCGTTTCATGTCTCTACAACATTCCTAACGGAAGTTACAAGCAGTTTTGTCTGTGTTTTTGAGTTTTGGGGTTTGGTTTTTTTCATTAGATGGCAATTATTGCCAGTCCTGATGTGTGTCAAATTTGGTGAGTTTTGAAGCATGTTAAGGGGGTCAAAATACAGCTCAAAGAGGCAGAGATATAATAATAATAATAAAACCTTAGAAATACAATAGGGTCCTCCGTCCCAAAGGGACATTCGGTCCCTAAAATAATAAAAAAAGTTTGGGTAAAGTAGCTCCATGCGGGTCACTGCCGAGTGACTTACCCCATGGAGTCTTCTCTTATTTAGTCTCCGCTTTCATCTTCCTGTCAAGCTGCCAGCCTCCTCTGGATTTGATCCTCAGTGTTGATGATGCTGTTTCCCTCCAGAGGAGCAGAAGCTTTCCACACCTCAGATGCACCTGCAGCATCCAGCGATGCCCGCTAAAAAGAGCCCTATGGAAAACGATGCAACTCTTTACAAGAGGAGCGATTGCAAAAAGACTTTGCCCCTGCAGTATTCTCTCTTAGTGACTTCAAATCATTACAAGATGATGTAGAAACAAAACCCTAAACCAGTAAATAAAAAGAGAATACAATGCACACTCTTGGCATTCTCTCCATGAGCTTCAAGAGGTTTGAGACTGTTGGAAAACCATTTCGAAGCTCATGGAGAGAATGCCAAGAGTGTGCAAAGAAGTAATCAGAGCTAAGGGTGGCTATTTTGAAGAAACTAGAATATCAAACATGTTTTGAGTTATTTTACCTTTTTTTGTTAAGTACATAATTTCGGAGAAGGTTGGTCCTAACTTTTGGCCTGTACTGTATGTATATATATATGTGTGTGTGTGTGTGTGTGTGTGTGTGTGTGTGTGTGTGTGTGTGTGTGTGTTTGTGCGTGATTGTGTGCGTGTGTGTGGTGCGTGTGTGTGTGTTTGTGCGTGCGTGCGTGTGTGTGGTGCGTGTGGGTGTGTGGGTGTATATATATGTATATATATATATATATATCTAAACATACATATATGTATGTTTATAAATATATATATACACACACATATATAATTATGTGTATATACATATATATATATATATATATATATGTGTGTGTGTGTGTGTGTGTGTGTGTCTGTGAATGTGTGTGTGTGTATATATATATATGTGTGTGGGCGCGTGCGTGCGTGTGTGTGGTGCGTGTGGGTGTGTGTGTGTGTATATATATATATATATATATATATATATATATATATATATATATATATATATATACACATACATATATATATGTGTGTGTGTGTGTGTGCGTGTGGGTGGGTGTATATATACATACCTACATACATACATATATATGTGTGTATATATATATATATATATATATATATATATATATATATATATATATATGTATACATATATCTATGTATATAAATATATATTTATTTAAATTTACACATACATATATAATATTTTATGTTTATATATATATGTATGTATATATGTATGTGTGTATGTATATATGTATGTCTATATATGTATATATATATATATATGTATACATATATCTATGTATATAAATATATATTTATTTAAATTTACACATACATATATAATATTTTATGTTTATATATATATGTATGTATATATGTATGTGTGTATGTATATATGTATGTCTATATATGTATATATATATATATATATATATATATATATATATGTATATGATGTATGCAACATGCATTGTTGTGATGTATGGAGCACGGGCTTGAAGCGTCACATATGTCGTGTCTGCGTGATTATGTTTTGTTTTTTGGACACTCAGTTCCTGTTTTTGCACTTCCTGGTTTGTTTTGTTATCATAGCAACTCATTAGTTTACCCCTGTCCTCATGTCTCACCACATTATTATTTAAGCCTGTCTGTTTCTGTTCTTTGTCCTGGCAACATCACCGTCACCACCTTCTAACACCATCCACCACCTGCTACGCACCTTGTAATGATCCATGTTGGGGGCGGCATGGCGTAGTGGGTAGAGCGGCCCTGCCAGAAACCTGAGGATTGCAGGTTCGCTTCCCACCTATTAAAATCCAAATCGCTGCCGTTGTGTCCTTGGGCAGGACACTTCACCCTTACCCCCGGTGCCGCTCACACTGGTGAATGAATGATGAATGAATGATAGGTGGTGGTAGGAGGGGCCGTAAGCGCAAACTGGCAGCCACGCTTCCGCCAGTCTACCCCAGGGCAGCTGTGGCTACAGATGTAGCTTACCACCACCAGGTGTGAATGAATGATGGGTTCCCACTTCTCTGTGAGCGCTTTGAGTATCTAACAATAGAAAAGCGCGATATAAATCTAATCCATTATTATTATTATTCTGTCCCGTTCTCGTTCCGTCCCAAGTAAGTTTTTGTTATTCATGCCCTTGTGCAAGAGTTTTAGTTTACGTCCATAGTTTATGCCAAGTTTTGTTTTCACTGTCAAGTTTTTGTACCTGCATCGTGAGCGCTTTTGTTTGCTTCTCTTTTTGTAGTTAGTGTTCAAATAAAAAGATGTCTCTACCTTCACGCCAAGTTCACTTGCATCTCGGGAAAACCACCACCGGATAGTCCAAGTATTGACAACGTGTGCACGTGCTGCACGGGGAGAGACCCACGTGCCGCCCACAGGTGTGATCTGCTGCACCTTTCTCAAGAGCAGGTGTCCTCCCCGACACCACTCCGGGCCGTTTAGTGATCAGACGCTGCGGCAGAAATTCCTGACGGAGAGTAGAGAGTATCAACATGTGCTCGGGCCTCGAGGGGCAGGTGTTTTCTCAAAGGGTCCGGCACTTTTCCGGACCTCTTGACCCCCTCTTGGCGAGTAGAGAACAGACCGTGGTCGGTGAAGAATGCGGCGGTTTGATCCGCAATCAGCATCACGCCGGTTTGATTGGGAGAAGTCCAGATCCAAAGTGACAGGAAGTCTGCGCAATCAAGGTGAATCCATCATTAAAGGCCTACTGAAACCCACTACTAGCGTGACGTCACGGATTGGAGCGGACATTTTGATCCAGCACCGATCCCAGCTATAAGTCGTCTGCTTTAATCGCGTAATTACACAGTATTCTGAACGTCTGTGTTGCTGAATCTTTTGCAAATTGTTCAATGAATAATGGAGACGTCAAAGAAGAAAGATGTAGGTGGGAGGCGGTGTATTGCTGCTGCCTTTAGCAACACTAACACAGCCGATGTTTCATTGTTTGGCGGTATAGCTCGGTTGGTAGAGCGGCCGTGCCAGCAACTTGAGGGTTGCGGGTTCGATTCCCGCTTCCGCCATCCTAGTCACTGCCGTTGTGTCCTTGGGCAAGACACTTTACCCACCTGCTCCCAGTGCCACCCACACTGGTTTAAATGTAACTTAAATATTGGGTTTCACTATGTAAAGCGCTTTGAGTCACTAGAGAAAAGCGCTATATAAATATAATTCACTTCTATTCACTATAAGTCGTCTGCTTCAATCGCGTAATTCAACAGTATTCTGGACGTCTGTGTTGCTGAATCTTTTGCAAATTGTTCAATGAATAATGGAGACGTCAAAGAAGAAAGCTGTAGGTGGGAAGCGGTGTATTGCGGCCGCCTTTAGCAACACTAACACAGCCGGTGTTTCCTTGTTTACATTCCCGAAAGATGACGGTGAAGCTTTACTATGGAACAGAGCGGTTAAGCGAACATGGTTCCCTACCACATGTCAACCGGCAGGTTTCGGTGAGAAAATGGTGGTATTAAGTCGGCTCTTACCGTAGACATGAGCGGAGAGCTTGCATCGTTCCTTCTGCATCACGCCGGTTTGATGGGGAGAAGTCCAGATCCAAAATGACAGGATGTCTGCGTAATCAAGGTGAATCCATCATTAAAGGCCTACTGAAACTAGCGTGACGTCACGGATTGTAGCGGACATTTTGATCCAGCACCGATCCCAGCTATAAGTCGTCTGCTTTAATCGCGTAATTACCCAGTATTCTGGACATCTGTGTTGCTGAATCTTTTTCAAATTGTTCAATGAATAATGGAGACGTCAAAGAAGAAAGCTGTAGGTGGGAAGCGGTGTATTGCGGCCGCCTTTAGCAACACAAACACAGCCAATGTTTCATTGTTTACATTCCCAGAAGATGACGGTGAAGCTTTACTATGGAACATGGTTCCCTACCACATGTCAACCGGCATGTTTCGGTGAGATAATGGTGGTATTAAGTAGGCTCTTACCGTAGACATGAGCGGAGAGCTTGTGTCGTTCCTTCTGCTGCTTGCCTCGACCGTCGAAAGCTTACACCGTGGAGGAGGGAAAACCAAAAAAACAAATCTCAGCCCGGCTGCCTTGCCTCGTCGAGAAACGTGGCTTCCCTCGGAGACACTGGCGGTCACCACACCCGTGGCCACACCCCTCCGACTTTCAGGTACGATTATATAATCTCACTAAAACACTAGCAACACAATAAGCAGATAAGGGATTTTCCAGGATTATCCTAATAAATGTGTCTAATAACATCTGAATCGCTCCCACTGCCCTTGTCTTTCTTTCTTATATTTATATAGCGCTTTTCTCTAGTGACTCAAAGCGCTTTACATAGTGAAACCCAATATCTAAGTTGCATTTAAACCAGTGTGGGTGGCACTGGGAGCATGTGGGTAAAGTGTCTTGCCCAAGGACACAACGGCAGTGACTAGGATGACGGAAGCGGGAATCGAACCTGCAACCCTCAAGTCGCTGGCACGGCCACTCTACCAACCGAGCTATCGTCTTTTTTTTGTCTTTTTTCTAGTCCTTCACTCTCACTTTCCTCATCCACGAATCTTTCATCCTCGCTCAAATTAATGGGGAAATCGTCGCTTTCTCGGTCCGAATCGCTCTTGCTGCTGGTGGCCATGATTGTAAACAATGTTCAGATGTGAGGAGCTCCACAACCCGTGATGTCACACACACATCGTCTGCTACTTCCGGTACAGGCAAGGCTTTTTTATTAGCGACCGAAAGTTGCGAATTTTATCATCGATGTTCTCTACTAAATCCTTTCAGCAAAAATATGGCAATATGGCCAAATGATGAAGTATGAGACATAGAATGGAGCTGCTATCCCCGTTTAAATAAGAACATCTCACTTCAGTCGGCCTTTAAGAAGACAGGAAGTGGCGATACGAGCTTGAGGCATCGCTTTCATCACCGCGCTCACATTTGACATTCAGGACTGCGAGAGCCGTCTCCGCCGAGACTATTTTTTTTCCAAATCTTTCCCAGCTCCTCTCTCCCCTTTCGACATGCTCAATTACCGCCTGCGATAATTCAAAGCAGACCCGATACCAACCCTGATGATCATTCCCCCAATCTTGCAGTGCAGCGGGGCCCACTGGTGTTGTCGTATGGTGTGGTGTTGGAATTAGCTTTGTTGTGATTTCTATTCGGGATTGTCTGAGTGCAAATGTGAGAGGAGCAGGAGGTGCAGATTGCTTTTCGCTGATATTATGCTCAGCTGGGATTAGTTGTTTGTTGTGTTAGTGCAGCGTTGGAAAAACCACGTTGGACCAAATATACAAAAAAAAGAAACAAATCTGTCTGTAGCCGCAAAAAATGAAAAGCCGTATAAACGTGTTACAATGAAGTAGTGTATATATTAGCTATGTTAGCCTACTATCAAAATGACTTTAAACAACTTATATACGTTTATTAATGAAGGCAACACATGATGTAAGTTTCTATATTAGCCTACTATCAAAATGACTTTAAAAGTCTTAGATAATTGTTATAATGAAGGCAACACATGATGTAAGTGTCTATATTAGCCTACTATCAAAATGACTGCAAACTACTTATATAAGTTTATTAATGAAGGCAACACATGATGTAAGTGTCTATATTAGCCTACTATCAAAATGACTGCAAACTACTTATATAAGTTTATTAATGAAGGCAACACATGATGTAAGTGTCTATATTAGCCTACTATCAAAATGACTTTAAAAGTCTTAGATAAGTGTTCCATGAAGGCATCACATGATGTAAGTGTCTATATTAGCCTACTATCAAAATGACTTTAAAAGTCTTAGATAAGTGTTCCATGAAGGCATCACATGATGTAAGTGTCTATATTAGCCTACTATCAAAATGACTTTAAAAGTCTTAAATAAGTGTTCCATGAAGGCAACACATGATGTAAGTGTCTATATTAGCCTACTATCAAAATGACGTTAAACAACTTATATAAGTTTATTAATGAAGGCAACACATGATGCAAGTGTCTATATTAGTCTACTATCAAAATGACTTTAAAAGTCTTAGATAATTGTTATAATGATGTAAGTGTCTATATTAGCCTACTATCAAAATTACTTTAAAAGTCTTAAATACGGGTTCCGTGAAGGAAACACGTGATGTAAGTGTATATATTAGCTATATTAGCCTACTATCAAAATGACTTTTAAAGTCTTAGATAATTGTTATAATGAAAGCAACACATGATGTAAGTGTCTATATTAGTTATATTAGCCTACTATCAAAATGACTTGAAAAGTCTTATATAAGTGTTATAATGAAGGCAACACATGATGTAAGTGTCTATATTAGCCTACTATCAAAATTACTTTAAAAGGTTTAGATAATTGTTATAATAAAAGCAACACATGATGTAAGTGTCTATATTAGCCTACTATCAAAAAGACTTTAAAAGTCTTAGATAATTGTTATAATGAAGGCAACACATGATGTAAGTGTCTATATTAGCCTACTATCAAAATGACTTTAAAAGTCTTAGATAATTGTTATAATGAAGGCAACACATGATGTAAGTGTCTATATTAGCCTACTATCAAAATGACTTTAAAAGTCTTATATAAGTGTTATAATGAAGGCAACACATGATGTAAGTGTCTATATTAGCCTACTATCAAAATGACTTTAAAAGTCTTAGATAATTGTTATAATGAAGACACCACATGATGTAAGTGTCTATATTAGCTTACTATCAAAATTACTTTGAAAGTCTTATATAATTGTTATAATGAAGGAAACACATGATGTAAGTGTCTATATTAGCCTACTATCAAAATGACTTTAAAATTCTTAGATAATTGTTCCATGAAGGCAACACATGATGTAAGTGTCTATATTAGCCTACTATCAAAATGACTTCAAAAGGTTTAGATAATTGTTATAATGAAGGCAACACATGATGTAAGTGTCTATATTAGCCTACTATCAAAATTACTTTAAAAGTCTTAGATAATTGTTCCATGAAGGCAACACATGATATAAGTGTCTATATTAGCATACTATCAAAAATACTTTAAAAGTCTTAAATAAGTGTTCCATGAAGGAAACACATGATGTAAGTGTCTATATTAGCTATATTAGCCTACTATCAAAATCATTTTAAAAGTCTTTTTTAAGTATATTATTGGAGGCAACACATGATGTAAGTGTCTATATTAGCCTACTATCAAAATGACTTTAAAAGTCTTAGATAATTGTTATAAGGAAGGCAACACATGATGTAAGTGTCTATATTAGCCTACTATCAAAATGACTTTAAACAACTTATATAAGTTTATGAATGAAGGCAACACAAGATGTAAGTGTCTATATTAGCCTACTATCAAAATTACTTTAAAAGTCTTAGATAAGTGTTATAATGAAGGCAACACATGATGTAAGTGTCTATATTAGCCTACTATCAAAATAACTTTAAAAGTCTTAAATAAAAGTTCCATGAAGGAAACACATGATGTAAGTGTCTATATTAGCCTACTATCAAAATGACTTTAAAAGGTTTAGATAATTGTTATAATGAAGGCAACACATGATGTAAGTGTCTATATTAGCCTACTATCAAAATTACTTTAAAAGTCTTAGATAATTGTTATAATGAAGGCAACACATGATGTAAGTGTGTATATTAGCCTACTATCAAAATGACTTTAAACAACTTATATAAGTTTATGAATGAAGGCAACACACGATGTAAGTGTCTATATTAGCCTACTATCAAAATTACTTTAAAAGTCTTAGATAAGTGTTATAATGAAGGCAACACATGATGTAAGTGTCTATATTAGCCTACTATCAAAATAACTTTAAAAGTCTTAAATAAAAGTTCCATGAAGGAAACACATGATGTAAGTGTCTATATTAGCCTACTATCAAAATGACTTTAAAAGTCTTAAATAATTGTTATAATGAAGGCAACACATTATGTAAGTGTTTATATTAGCCTACTATCAAAATGACTTTAAAAGGTTTAGATAATTGTTATAATGAAGGCTACACATGATGTAAGTGTCTATATTAGCCTACTATCAAAATTACTTTAAAAGTCTTGTATAAGTGTTATAATGAAGGCAACACATGATGTAAGTGTCTATATTAGCCTACTATCAAAATGACTTTAACAGTCTTATATAAGTGTTATAATGAAGACAACACATGACATAAGTGTTTATATTTGCTATATTAGCCTACAATCAAAATGACTTTAAAAGTCTTAGATAATTGTTCCATGAAGGCAACACATGATGTAAGTGTCTATATTAGCGATATTAGCCTACTATCAAAATCATTTCAAAAGTCTTTTTTAAGTATATTATTGGAGGCAACACATGATGTAAGTGTCTATATTAGCCTACTATCAAAATGACTTTAAAAGCATTGTATAATTGTTATAATAAAAGGCAACACATGTATCGTGACTATCTCCATGTATCATGATCAATAGTATCGTGACTTACTTGATGAAAAAAACTTCAAAAAATACAACAAGCCACTGGGAACTGATGTTTATTGGTTTTAACCCTTCTGAAATTGTGATAATGGTCCCCTTTAAATTATTACCTGCGGGCCACACTTTGGACACCCTTGGATTATTCCATTCATGGCATCTTTTTGTTATCGTTTTCTGCACCGTTCTTGATATCGTCCTATTTGACACAGATTGTAAATGTAACTTTTACCCTTCTCCTGTGCTCCATTTTTTTTGTTGTTTCAAGGGTGCGGTCCAAAATACTATGAGAAAATCCCCTCGCCCAGAATCCCTTTTGGCTGAAGTCCTCGCCCTGTTCCCCCGTGGCAGTCCACATTTTACAGAGCAGCATTGTCCGAGGCCCGCTGGTAGTTTCTCAGGCCGGACGGTGGTGTGCTGTGTGTGTAGGTGGTGTGCTGTGTGTGTAGGTGGTGTGCTGTGTGTGTAGGTGGTGTGCTGTGTGTGTAGGTGGTGTGCTGGGTGTGTAGGTGGTGTGCTGGGTGTGTAGGTGGTGTGCTGGGTGTGTAAGTGGTGTGCTGTGTGTGTAGGTGGTGTGCTGGGTGTGTAAGTGGTGTGCTGTATGTGTAGGTGGTGTGCTGGGTGTGTAGGTGGTGTGCTGGGTGTGTAGGTGGTGTGCTGTGTGTGTAGGTGGTGTGCTGGGTGTGTAGGTGGTGTGCTGGGTGTGTAGGTGGTGTGCTGGGTGTGTAAGTGGTGTGCTGTGTGTGTAGGTGGTGTGCTGGGTGTGTAGGTGGTGTGCTGGGTGTGTAGGTGGTGTGCTGGGTGAGTAAGTGGTGTGCTGGGTGTGTAGGTGGTGTGCTGGGTGTGGAGGTGGTGTGCTATGTGTGTATATGGTGTGCTGTGTGTGTAAGTGGTGTGCTGGGTGAGTAAGTGGTGTGCTGGGTGTGGAGGTGGTGTGCTGTGTGTGTAGGTGGTGTGCTGTGTGTGTAGGTGGTGTGCTGTGTGTGTAAGTGGTGGGCTGGGTGTGTATGTGGTGTGCTGGGTGTGTAGGTGGTGTGCTGGGTGTGGAGGTGGTGTGCTATGTGTGTAGGTGGTGTGCTGTGTGTGTAGGTGGTGTGCTGGGTGTGTAGGTGGTGTGCTGTGTGTGTAGGTGGTGTGCTATGTGTGTATGTGGTGTGCTGTGTGTGTAAGTGGTGTGCTGGGTGTGTAAGTGGTGTGCTGGGTGTGGAGGTGGTGTGCTGTGTGTGTAGGTGGTGTGCTGTGTGTGTAAGTGGTGTGCTGTGTGTGTAAGTGGTGTGCTGGGTGTGTAGGTGGTGTGCTGTGTGTGTAGGTGGTGTGCTGGGTGTGTAGGTGGTGTGCTGTGTGTGTAAGTGGTGTGCTGGGTGTGTAGGTGGTGTGCTGGGTGTGTAGGTGGTGTGCTGGGTGTGTAGGTGGTGTGCTGGGTGTGTAAGTGGTGTGCTGGGTGTGGAGGTGGTGTGATGTGTGTGTAGGTGGTGTGCTGTGTGTAGGTGGTGTGCTGGGTGTGTAAGTGGTGTGCTGGGTGTCTAGGTGGTGTGCTGGGTGTGTAAGTGGTGTGCTGTGTGTGTAGGTGGTGTGCTGGGTGTGTAGGTGGTGTGCTGGGTGTGTAAGTGGTGTGCTGGGTGTGTAGGTGCTGTGCTGGGTGTGGAGGTGCTGTTCTGGGTGTGTAGGTGGTGTGCTGGGTGTGTTGGTGGTGTGCTGTGTGTGTTGGTGGTGTGCTGGGTGTGTAGGTGGTGTGCTGTGTGTGTAGGTGGTGTGCTGGGTGTGTTGGTGGTGTGCTGGGTGTGTAGGTGGTGTGCTGGGTGTGTAGGTGGTGTGCTGGGTGTGTAAGTGGTGTGCTGGGTGTGTAGGTGCTGTGCTGGGTGTGTAGGTGGTGTGCTGGGTGTGTAGGTGGTGTGCTGGGTGTGTTGGTGGTGTGCTGTGTGTGTTGGTGGTGTGCTGGGTGTGTAGGTGGTGTGCTGTGTGTGTAGGTGGTGTGCTGGGTGTGTTGGTGGTGTGCTGGGTGTGTAGGTGGTGTGCTGGGTGTGTAGGTGGTGTGCTGGGTGTGTAAGTGGTGTGCTGGGTGTGTAGGTGGTTTGCTGGGTGTGTAAGTAGTGTGCTGTGTGTGTAAGTGGTGTGCTGGGTGTGTAGGTGGTGTGCTGTGTGTGTAGGTGGTGTGCTGGGTGTGTAGGTGGTGTGCTGGGTGTGGAGGTGGTGTGCTGGGTGTGTAGGTGGTGTGCTGTGTGTGTAGGTGGTGTGCTGGGTGTGTAGGTGGTGTGCTGTGTGTGTAGGTGGTGTGCTGGGTGTGTAGGTGGTGTGTTGGGTGTGGAGGTGGTGTGCTGGGTGTGTAGGTGGTGTGCTGGGTGTGTAGGTGGTGTGCTGGGTGTGTAGGTGTTGTGCTGGGTGTGTAGGTGGTGTGCTGTGTGTGTAGGTGGTGTGCTGGGTGTGTAGGTGGTGTGCTGGGTGTGTAGGTGGTGTGCTGGGTGTGTAGGTGGTGTGCTGGGTGTGTAGGTGGTGTGCTGTGTGTGTAGGTGGTGTGCTGTGTGTGTAGGTGGTGTGCTGGGTGTGTAGGTGGTGTGCTGGGTGTGGAGGTGGTGTGCTGGGTGTGTAGGTGGTGTGCTGGGTGTGTAGGTGGTGTGCTGGGTGTGTAGGTGTTGTGCTGGGTGTGTAGGTGGTGTGCTGGGTGTGTAAGTGGTGTGCTGGGTGTGTAGGTGGTGTGCTGGGTGTGTAGGTGGTGTGCTGGGTGTGTAGGTGGTTTGCTGGGTGTGTAAGTAGTGTGCTGTGTGTGTAAGTGGTGTGCTGGGTGTGTAGGTGGTGTGCTGTGTGTGTAGGTGGTGTGCTGGGTGTGTAGGTGGTGTGCTGGGTGTGGAGGTGGTGTGCTGGGTGTGTAGGTGGTGTGCTGGGTGTGTAGGTGGTGTGCTGTGTGTGTAGGTGGTGTGCTATGTGTGTATGTGGTGTGCTGTGTGTGTAAGTGGTGTGCTGGGTGTGTAAGTGGTGTGCTGGGTGTGGAGGTGGTGTGCTGTGTGTGTAGGTAGTGTGCTGTGTGTGTAGGTGGTGTGCTGTGTGTGTAAGTGGTGTGCTGGGTGTGTATGTGGTGTGCTGGGTGTGTAGGTGGTGTGCTGGGTGTGTAGGTGGTGTGCTGGGTGTGTAAGTGGTGTGCTGGGTGTGTAGGTGGTGTGCTGGGTGTGTAGGTGGTGTGCTGTGTGTGTTGGTAGTGTGCTGTGTGTGTAGGTGGTGTGCTGTGTGTGTAGGTGGTGTGCTGTGTGTGTAGGTGGTGTGCTGTGTGTGTAGGTGGTGTGCTGTGTGTGTAGGTGGTGTGCTGGGTGTGTAGGTGGTGTGCTGTGTGTGTAAGTGGTGTGCTGGGTGTGTAGGTGGTTTGCTGGGTGTGTAGGTGGTGTGCTGGGTGTGTAGGTGGTGTGCTGGGTGTGTAAGTGGTGTGCTGGGTGTGTAGGTGGTGTGCTGGGTGTGTAGGTGGTGTGCTGTGTGTGTTGGTAGTGTGCTGGGTGTGTAGGTGGTGTGCTGGGTGTGTAAGTAGTGTGCTGTGTGTGTAAGTGGTGTGCTGGGTGTGTAGGTGGTGTGCTGTGTGTGTAGGTGGTGTGCTGTGTGTGTAGGTGGTGTGCTGGGTGTGTAGGTGGCGTGCTGTGTGTGTAGGTGGTGTGCTGTTTGTGTTGGTAGTGTGCTGGGTGTGTAGGTGGTGTGCTGGGTGTGTAGGTGGTGTGCTGGGTGTCTAGGTGGTGTGCTGGGTGTGTAGGTGATGTGCTGTGTGTGTAGGTGGTGTGCTGGGTGTGTAGGTGGTGTGCTGGGTGTGTAGGTGGTGTGCTGGGTGTGTAAGTGGTGTGCTGGGTGTGTAGGTGGTGTGACTCACGCCGGGATGTTTTCCGTGACATGCTGTTTTGTTTTTGTGTGTGTGATGGAAAAGACAAGAGAGCACATTATGTCCGTGTGTGACTCACCGGGGCTGGCCCGGGGATGTCCATTTCCCCTCCGACGGTGGTATGTTTGTCAAGTCAAACGGAGTAAAAAAAAAAAAAACACAAATACACGTGTTATTTATCACGTACTGTAAAGTTTCAGCTTCTTCCCATGTTCTCTGCTGACCTTTGGATGTCGTTTGCAAACCATTCTGCTCAGTCTTCAGGGCGGACCTGGGCGAATTAAGGCCCGATGTTTTAAATTTTTTAAAGTAATTTTGATAGTAGACTAATATAGACACTTACATCATGTGTTGTCTTCATTTTTAACACTTATATAAGACTTTTAAAGTCATTTTGATAGTAGGCTAATATAGACACTTACATCGTGTGTTGTCTTGATTATAACTCTTATATAAGACTTATAAAGTCATTTTGATAGTAGGCTAATATAGACACTTACATCATGTGTTGCCTTCATTATAACACTTATATAAGACTTTTAAAGTCATTTTGATAGTAGGCTAATATAGACACTTACATCGTGTGTTGTCTTCATTTTTAACACTTATATAAGACTTTTAAAGTCATTTTGATAGTAAGCTAATATAGACACTTACATCATGTGTTGCCTTCATTATAACACTTATATAAGACTTTTAAAGTCATTTTGATAGTAGGCTAATATAGACACTTACATCGTGTGTTGTCTTCATTTTTAACACTTATATAAGACTTTTAAAGTCATTTTGATAGTAGGCTAATATAGACACTTACATCATGTGTTGTCTTGATTATAACTCTTATACAAGACTTATAAAGTCATTTTGATAGTAGGCTAATATAGACACTTACATCATGTGTTGTCTTCATTATAACACTTATATAGGACTTTTAAAGTCATGTTGATAGTAGGCTAATATAGACACTTACATCATGTGTGGTCTTCATTATAACACTTATATAAGACTTATAAAGTCATTTTGATAGTAGGCTAATATAGACACTTACATCATGTGTTGCCTTCATTATAACACTTATATAAGACTTTTAAAGTCATTTTGATAGTAGGCTAATATAGACACTTACATCATGTGTTGTCTTCATTATAACACTTATATAAGACTTTTAAAGTCATATTTATAGTAGGGTAATATAGAAACTTACATCATGTGTTGTCTTCATTATAACACTTACATAAGACTTTTGAAGTCATGTTGATAGTAGGCTAATATAGACACTTATATCATGTGTTGTCTTGATTATAACTCTTATATAAGACTTATAAAGTCATTTTGATAGTAAGCTAATATAGACACTGACATCATGTGTTGCCTTTATTATAACACTTATAAAACACTTTTAAAGTAATTTTGATAGTAGGCTAATATAGACACTTATATCATGTGTTGTCTTGATTATAACTCTGATATAACACTTTTAAAGTAATTTTGATAGTAGGCTAATATAGACACTTACATCATGTGTTGTTTTCATTTTTAACACTTATATAAGACTTTTAAAGTCATGTTGATAGTAGGCTAATATAAACACTTACATCATGTGTTGTCTTCATTATAACACTTATATAAGACTTTTAAAGTTATGTTGATAGTAAGCTAATATAGACACTTACATCATGTGTTCTCTTGATTATAACTCTTATATAAGACTTATAAAGTCATTCTGATAGTAGGCTAATATAGACACTTACATCACGTGTTGCCTTCATTATAACACTTATATAAGACTTTTAAAGTCATTTTGATAGTAGGCTAATATAGACACTTACATCATGTGTTGCTTTCATTATAACACTTATATAAGACTTTTAAAGTAATTTTGATAGTAGGCTAATATAGACACTTACATCATGTGTTGTCTTCATTATAACACTTATATAGGACTTTTAAAGTCATTTTGATAGTAGGCTAATATAGACACTTACATCATGTGTTGCCTTCATTATAACACTTATATAATACTTTTAAAGTCATTTTGATAGTAGGCTAATATAGCTAATATAGACACTTACATCATGTGTTGCCTTCATTATAACACTTATATAAGACTTATAAAGACTTAACATCTTTTGCGGCTTTTCGTATTTGTGGTCCAATACGACTCTTTCAACATTGCACTCGGGTGTGAAAGCACGTTCTTTTTTTTTCACTCCCATGGTCGAAATTCATGCTAGTCCCTAAAGTATTTCTCCCCCGCCCCTCGTTTTAACCTTAAACATGTCTCATGTAGAAGGAACATGTTTTCCTTTAGGCAACAGGATATTATTCACACGAGGCCTGACAGGCTGTCATGTTCGCAGTGAAATATTTCTATTCTAAAGCTGGCCGTCCCGTCGGAGTTATTATATTTATACAATAATTTCACCCTTTTGCGCAATATGCCGTCAATATTTAAAAAAAAAAAATCCCATAATGTACGAGGATTTGACCTTTTCAACACATTGTGGACTGTAGTACATTGTCTCACTTACTGTAACTATTACTGTAACTATTACTGTGACTATTACTGTAACTTTTACAAGGCCGGCCCCTGGCATAAACACTTTATGCCACAAGTGTCAGGGTCCTTTTCACCAAGGGCCACATGGCAGTTTTGTTTGGCCCCAGAGGGCCGCTTCTAACAGTGAATACTATTATTACTATCCGGTTGGGTTTGTGACCAACCCCAAGATGCAGAGAAGGCGGCAGGCATCGTGCAGGTAAACATGATTTAATTCAACACTAAAACAGGAACAAACAAAAGGCGCGCACAAGGCGGAGAACAAACTTGGCTATGAACAAAAACCAGCACAAAGGCTAACTGTGGACAAGAAACAAAAAAACTTACTGTGACACGAAGGAACTATGGCATGAGCAGAGTGAACAGAAGTGGACACAATCATGGCCACCGGCAGCAAGAGCGATTCGGACCGAGAAAGCGACGATTTCCCCATTAATTTGAGCGAGGATGAAAGATTCGGGGATGAGGAGAGTGAGAGTGAAGGACTAGAAAAAAAGAAAAAAAAAGACGATGTGGGGCGGTATAGCTCGGTTGGTAGAGTGGCCGTGCCAGCAACTTGAGGGTTGCAGGTTCAATTCCCGCTTCTGCCGACCTAGTCGCTGCTGTTGTGTCCTCGGGCAAGACACTTTACCCACCTGCTCCCAGTGCCACCCACACTGGTTTGAATGTAACTTAGATATTGGGTTTCACTATGTAAAAGCGCTTTGAGTCACTAGAGAAAAAGCGCTATATAAATATAATTCACAATTCATTTCACAACTATAAGTATTAATGACATTGACAGGTAGTGGTGACAATAATCCTGCACTGACTGGAGGGGAAGGCAGTTTAAGATAGTCGCTGGCTGATTGACACCAGGTGTGGCCAGGTGCCAATCAGCCACAGCTGGGGAGACAAACAGGAAACGGACAAAATAAGAGCGCTGAAAGGAAACAAAGACAAATGCAGAGGAAAAACTAAAACATGGCCAAGCTGTCAGGGACAAGCCGGACAATTACACAATTATTTTATGCATTTTATGAGTAGATTTTTTAAAAAATAAAAACAAAAATAGGTTAAGTTGCAATAATTTCACCTTAAAATGTCCAAATGTTTGTATTAGTGGTCCGAAAAATTCGATACACCTGCCCCAGGACATGTTTTTTTGTCTAAATTTGTTATTCACACACGCCAATCAAAATATGGACGGACAGATAAATTCCATATCTGCTGAATGAATGAATGAATGTGGATTATTATACAGTATATCAAATATTAACTACTTTTCTAAATTGGACTTCCAGACAAAACAGAGGTGATCATAGACAGTTTGCAAATAAGCAAATAAGATGATTAGCGCTTACACAGCAGCAGCCGGCCTCCGTAGCTCCCACTCCATCCCCTCTGTTGCAAGTTTTGTTGATTCTATATAATTTGTTTATGTGCGCTATACAGTAGTTGTGAGGTTTTTTTCCCTTGGCCTCGGTCTGCACCCCTTTTTGAATTAATATTTTTTTTACTCCCCCGCCCCCATCAACCCTTCCCAATGTTTGCCTGTTTCTCACCTTTTTCTGTCTACCTGTAATGTAGCAGAAGAGGATTTTTTTCATTTTATTTTATTTTTTTAATCAAAGTAAATAAGCTGAGCGGCACTCATACAGCAGTAGCCGGGTCGTAGCTCCCACTCCCTCCCCTCTGTTGCAAGTTTAGTTAATTCTATGAAACTTGTTTATGTGCGCTATAGTTGTGAGGTTTTTTTCCACTTGGCCTCAATCCGGACCCCCTCCTTGGAATCCAGCCTTAGACTGAATTTTTTTTTTTTACTCAACCCCCACCCACAAAACACAAGGGATCATAGACAGTTTGTTTATTTAATTATTTAAAAAAACGAGTGCATGAACTTCACACACAAATGCAGTAAGGTAAGAAGGTAAGGAAGACAGAACAGGATTTTTTTAAATTTTGTTTTATTTTTTTAATCAAAGCAAATAAGATGAGTAGCGCTTATACAGCAGCCTCCCACTCCATCCCCTCTGTTGCAAGTTTTGTTGATTCTATGTAACTTGTTTATGTGTGCTATGGCTGTGAGGTTTTTTTCCCCCTTGGCCTCAATCATGGAGTCCAGCCTTTGACTGAATATTTTTTTTACTCGACTCCTAACCCCCCTTTCGCAATGTTTACCTGTTTCTCACCTTTTTCTGTCTCCCTGTAATTTCTGTCTGAAACGGGACCGGGAAGCATTTGACAACATTTTTTTATGAAAGTGAATGAATAATATCTCGTTGTCATCTTGACGAGCAAGCTGTGTTAACGGCGTTTAGAGCAGGGGTCACCAACCTTTTTGAAAACAAGAGCTACTTCTTGGGTACTGATTAATGCGAAGGGCTACCAGTTTGATACACACTTAAATAAATTGCCAGAAATAGCCAATTTGCTCAATTTACCTTTAATAAATACATCTATATATATATATATATATATATATATATATATATATATATATATATATATATATATATATATATATATATATATATATATATAAAATGGGTATTTTGTCTGTCATTCCGTCGTACATTTTTTTCCTTTTACAGAAGGTTTTTTGTAGAGAATAAATGGTGATAAAAAACACTTAATTGAACAGTTTAAAAGGGGAGAAAATACGAAAAAAATTTAAATCAAATTGTAAAACATAGTTCATCTTCAATTTCGACTCTTTAAAATTCAAAATTCAACCAAAAAAAAAAGAAGAGAAAAACTAGCTAATTCGAATCTTTTTGAAAAAAATTAAAAAAGAATTTATGGGACATCATTAGTAATTTTTCCTGATTAAGATTAATTTTAAAATTTTGATGACATGTTTTAAATAGGTTAAAATCCAATCTGCATTTTGTTAGAATATATAACAAATTGGACCAAGCTATATTTCTAACAAAGAAAAATAATATTTTTTTTTCTAGATTTTCCAGAACAAAATTTTTAAAAGAAATTCAAAAGACTTTGAAATAAGATTTAAATTTGATTCTAAAGATTTTCTAGATTTGCCGGAATATTTTTGGGGAATTTTAATCATAAGTTTGAAGAAATATTTTACAAATATTCTAAGTTGAAAAAACAGAAGCTAAAATGAAGAATTCAATTAAAACGTATTTATTATTCTTTATAATTAAAAAAAATAAAAATACTTGAACATTGATTTAAATTGTCAGGAAAGAAGAAGAAGGAATTTAAAAGGTAAAAAGGTATATGTGTTTAAAAATCCTAAAATCATTTTTAAGGTTGTTTTTTTTCTCTAAAATTGTCTTTCTGAAAGTTATAAGAAGCAAAGTAAAAAAAAAAAAATGAATTTATTCAAACAAGTGAAGTCTTTAAAATATTTTCTTGGATTTTCAAATTCTATTTGAGTTTTGTCTCTCTTAGAATTAAAAATGTCCAGCAAAGCGAGACCAGCTCGCTAGTAAATAAATACAATTTAAAAATTAGCGGCGGCTCACTGGTAAGTGCTGCTATTTGAGCTATTTTTAGAACAGGCCAGCGGGCGACCGCGTTGGTGACCCCTGGCTTAGAGTGCGTGAACATGAAGGTAGAGAACTAACTCCACCTGGTGTGACTGTCACCTGATGTCACTTAAGTGTGCAGCTGCCAGGTGGGCTGCAATGAAACCTTCCCCGCCATAATAATGTCGTCACATCTCCCAGGAAGATTCCCTTTATTACGTCTCCTAGGAAGCAGGAAGCCTTTTTAAGAGCCACACTAAATCCCGCCCGTTAGAAGCGAGAAGCGGCACTTAAGAAGAAGGCCGGTGGAGTTTAACGACTAAAAGTGGGACGGCCGCACCTGCCAGAAGTTCACATCCATTCCAGTGCTGAGCAGAGAGATAACATTATTGTCTTGTTTATTTATTTTTTTCAATTCCAGCTCATTCCATTGACCTTCTGCAAGTGCTGGAGCTATCGGAGAAGATGGAGGGCGTGTCCGTGCATCCCGGTCTCTGCAGCAGCCGGACGGGATCGGAGGGAACCCGGCAGGCCTTCAAGATAGACCGGAAGATTCAACTCAGCGCTCCCACCAAGCAGCTTTTCCCTGGTACTCAATTCCTGTTGTTTCTTCAATTTTGTATCAACTACAAATGACCAAATATAAAGAGCGCCTTATAACCCACCATGATTCTGGTTGTGCTTGCCGACCTCGAAGCTATTTTACATACAAACAAAGAGGCTCAGAGACAGCTTCTTTCCCAGAACTGTCAGCATCTTCAACTCAAACTTAGAATAAAATTAATTCACCCCATACTCTACTGTGCAATATGACCTACACTGAGAGTCCGATAGTGAGAGTCCAGTCCATAGTGGATCTAACATAATAGTGAGAGTCCAGTCCATAGTGGATCTAACATAATAGTGTGAGCGTCCAGTCCATAGTGGATCTAACATAATAGTGAGAGTCCAGTCCATAGTGGATCTAACATAATAGTGAGAGTCCAGTCCATAGTGGATCTAACATAATAGTGAGAGAGTCCAGTCCATAGTGGATCTAACATAATAGTGAGAGTCCAGTCCATAGTGGATCTAACATAATAGTGAGAGTTCAGTCCATAGTGGAGCCAACATAATAGTGAGAGTCCAGTCCATAGTGGATCCATCATGATAGTGAGAGTCCAGTCCATAGTGGATCTAACATAATAGTGAGAGTCCAGTTCATAGTGGATCTAACATAATAGTGAGAGTCCAGTCCATAGTGGATCTAACATAATAGTGAGAGTCCAGTCCATAGTGGATCTAACATAATAGTGAGAGTCCAGTCCATAGTGGATCTAACATAATAGTGAGAGTCGAGTCCATAGTGGATCCAACATAATAGTGAGAGTCCAGTCCATAGTGGATCTAACATAATAGTGAGAGTCCAGTCCATTGTGGATCTAACATAATAGTGAGAGTCCAGTCCATAGTGGATCTAACATAATTCTGTGAGAGTCCAGTCCATAGTGGATCTAACATAATAGTGAGAGTCCAGTCCATAGTGGATCTAACATAATTCTGTGAGAGTCCAGTCCATAGTGGATCTAACATAATAGTGTGAGAGTCCAGTCCATTGTAGATCTAACATAATAGTGAGAGTCCAGTCCATAGTGGATCTAACATAATAGTGAGAGTCCAGTCCATAGTGGATCTAGCATAATAGTGTGAGAGTCCAGTCCATAGTGGACGTAACATGATAGTGAGAGTCCAGTTCATAGTGGATCTAACGTAATAGTGAGAGTCCAGTCCATAGTGGATCTAACATAATAGTGAGAGTCCAGTCCATTGTGGATCTAACGTAATTGTGTGAGAGTCCAGTCCATAGTGGATCTAACATATAACAGTGAGAGTCCAGTCCATAGTGGATCTAAAATAATAGTGAGAGTCCAGTCCATAGTGGATCTAGAATAATAGTGTGAGAGTCCAGTCCATAGTAAATCTAACATAATTGTGAGAGTCCAGTCCATACTGGATCTAACATAATGAGAGTCCAGTCCATAGTGGATCCAACATAATAGAGTGAGACTCCAGTCCATAGTGGATTTAACACAATAATGAGAGTCCAGTCTATAGTGGATCTTACATAATAGTGAGAGTCCAGTCCATAGTGGATCTTACATAATAGTGAGAGTCCAGTCCATAGTGGATCTAACATAATAGTGTGAGAGTCCAGTCCATCGTGGATCTAACATAATAGTGAAAGTCCAGTCCATAGTGGATCTAGAATAATAGTGCAAGTCCAGTCCATTGTAGATCTAACATAATAGTGAAAGTCCAGTCCATAGTGGATCTAACATAATAGTGAGAGTCCAGTCCATAGTGGATCTAACATAATAGTGAGAGTCCAGTACATAGTGGATCCAACACAATAGTGTGAGAGTCCAGTCCATAGTGGATCTGACATAATAG
This sequence comes from Nerophis ophidion, assembly GCF_033978795.1. Lineage (NCBI taxonomy): Eukaryota > Metazoa > Chordata > Actinopteri > Syngnathiformes > Syngnathidae > Nerophis > Nerophis ophidion. The sequence continues at coordinate 5,105,704 of NC_084617.1, read as the reverse complement.
TGAGAGTCCAGTCCATAGTGGATCTAACATAATAGTGAGAGTCCAGTCCATTGTAGATCTAACATAATAGTGAGAGTCCAGTCCATAGTGGAACTAACATACTAGTGAGAGTCCAGTCCATAGTGGATCTAACATAATAGTGAGAGAGTCCAGTCCATAGTGGATCTAACATAATAGTGTGATAGTCCAGTCCATAGTGGATCTAACATAATATTGTGAAAGTCCAGTCTATAGTGGATCTAACATAATAGTGAGAGTCCAGTCCATAGTGGATCTAACATAATGGTGTGAGAGTCCAGTCCATAATGGATCTAACATAATAGTGTGATAGTCCAGTCCATAGTGGATCTAACATAATAGTGTGATAGTCCAGTCCATAGTGGATCTAACATAATATTGTGAAAGTCCGGTCTATAGTGGATCTAACATAAAAGTGTGATAGTCCAGTCCATAGTGGATCCATCATAATAGTGAGAGTCCAGTCCATAGTGGATCTAACATAATAGTGAGAATCCAGTCTATAGTGGATCTAACATAATAGTGTGAGAGTCCAGTCCATAGTGGATCTAACATAATAGTGAGAGTCCAGTCCATAGTGGATCTAGCATAATAGTGTGAGTCCAGTCCATAGTGGATCTAACATAATAGTGAGAGTCCAGTCCATAGTGGATCTAACATAATAGTGAGAGTACAGTCCATAGTGGATCTAACATAATAGTGAGAGTACAGTCCATAGTGGATCTAACACAATAGTGTGAGAGTCCAGTCCATAGTGGATCTAACATAATAGTGTGAGAGTTCAGTCCATAGTGGATCTAACATAATAGTGAGAGTCCAGTCCATTGTAGATCTAACATAATATTGAGAGTCCAGTCCATAGTGGACCTAACATAATAGTGAGAGTCCAGTCCATAGTGGATCTAACATAATAGTGAGAGTCGAGTCCATAGTGGATCTAACATAATAGTGAGAGTCCAGTCCATAGTGGATCTAACTTAATATTTTGACAGTCCAGTCCATAGTGGATCTAACATAATAGTGTGAGAGTCCAGTCCATAGTGGATCTAACTTAATAGTGTGAGAGTTCAGTCTATAGTGGATCTAACACAATAGTGTGAGAGTCCAGTCCATAATGGATCTAACACAATAGTGAGAGTCCAGTCCATGAAAATAGACCTGACTAGTCCCGCTCACCGGCAGTGAGCCCTATGATGCGGAAAATACGCTAAACGAGCATCTTTTCTTTTCTCTTCTATCCAGATTCCAAATTCCCTGCAGAGTTCTCCTTGATGGCCACCCTGCGCGCCCAAAAGGGTTTGCAGTTCTTCCTGCTGTCGGTCTACGACGAGCAGGGGGTGCAGCAGCTGGGACTTGAAGTGGGCCCTTCGCCCGTTTTTCTGTTGAAGGACCAGACCAGGCACCCCTCACCCGACTTGTACCCCACCTTCAAGGGTGTAGACCTGTCTGATGGAGGGTGGGTCTTTTCTTTGTCCCTCGGTTCCAGCCGGTTGTTGTCATGGTTACGGCACCAACCATGAAGCTTAGATTTGGGCTTCATTTTAATAGTGTCTTAAAAATATGAAAATAATTTTCTTAGACTTCTCCTTACTGCATAATCTGCAGTCGGCAGAGAGTACTCTGACAAGAACAAGGCAGAAGGTGGCAACAAATGGTATTTAATGAACAAAAACCCAAAACCGGTGAAGTTGTCCCGTTTAAAATGGTAAGCAAAAACCGAATACAACGATTTGTTAATCCTTTTCAACTTATTTTCAATTGAAAAGACTGTAAAGACAAGATATTTAACGTTCAAACCGGAAAACTTATTTTTTCTTGCAAATATTAGCTCATTTGGAAGTTGATGTGTTTCAAAAAAGCTGGCACAAGTGGCAAAAAAGACTGAGAAAGTTGGGGAATGCTCATCAAACCCTTATTTGGAACATCCCACAGGTGGACAGGCTAATTGGGAACAGGTGATATACCATGATTGGGTATAAAAAGAGCTTCCGTGAAATTCTCAGGGGCGAGGGTCACCATTTTGTCGACAAATGTCTGAGCAAATTGTTTAGGAACAACATTTCTCAATCAGCTTTTGGAAGGAATTTAGGGATTACACCATCTACACTCCGTGATATCATCAAAAGGTTCAGAGAGTCTGGAGAAATCACTGCACGTAAGCGATTTTATTACAGACCCTCGTTCCCTCTGGTGGTACTGCCTCAAAAAGCGACATCAGTGTGTAAAGGATATCACCAAACGGGCTCAAGAACACTTCAAAAAACCACTGTCAGTAACTACACTTTAACGCTACATCTGTAAGTGCAAGTTAAAACTCTACTATGCAAAGCCACAGCCATTTATCAACAACACCCAGAAACGCCGCCGGCTTTGCTGGGCCCGAGCTCATCCAAGATGGACTGAGGCAAAGTGGAAAACTTTTTCTGTGGTCTGACGAGTCCACATTTCAAATTGTTGTTGGAAACTATGGACATCGTGTCAAACAAAGAGGAATAGAACCATCCAGATTGTTCCACGCACAAAGTTGAAAAGCCAGCATGTGTGATGGTATGGGGGTGCATTAGTGCCCAAGGCATGGGTAACTTACACATCTGTGAAGGCACCATTAATGCTGAAAGGTACATACAGCTTTTGGAGCTACATATGTTGCCATCCGGGCAACGTCTTTTTTGTGGACGCCCCTGCTTATTTCAGTAAGACAATGCCAAGCCACGTTTGGGAATTTAGGGATTTCACCATCTGCGGTATGTAATATCATCAAAAGGTTCAGAGAATCTGTAGGCGGCAAGGCCGAAAACCAACATTGAATGCCCGGGACAATCCGATCCCTCAGGCAGTACTCTATCAAAAAGCAGCATCAGCGTGTAAAGGATATCACCACATGTCCTCAGGAACTACAGTTTGCTACTATATCTGTAAGTGCAAGTCAAAACTCTAATATTGCTCTGTATATTGTACAGTATTTGTATTTTGTACTTGTATAGTGTTTTGTATATTGTACAGAATTGCTTATTATTTTTATTGGATAGTAGTCTGTTAATTTCAATTGTTAGTGTTTACCTCTTATATAATTTATTTCACCCCATATTTGTTCCCACTACCGCACCTTAAGTTGGAGTCTTTAATCTCGTTATATGCAAATATAATGACAATAAAGTTCATTCTATTCTATTCTATTCTATTCTATATACAAAGCCAAAGCCATTTATCAACAACACCCAGAAACGCCGCCGGATTCGCTTGGCCCGAGCTCCTCTAAGATGGACTGATGCAAAGTGTAAAAAAGGATTCTGTGGTCTGACGAGTCCACATTTCAAATTTTTGGGGGAAAATGTGGACGTCGCGTCTTCTAGAATAAATAGGAAAAGAACCATCCGGATTGTTGTAAGTTGAAAAGTCAGCATGTGTGATGGTATGGGGGTGTATTAGTGGCCCAAGGCATGGGTAACTTCCACATCTGTGAAGGCACCATTAATGCTGAAAGGTACATTCCGGTTTTGGAGCAACATATGCTGCCATCCGAGCAACTTCTTTTTTGTGGACGCCCCTGCTTATTTCAGTAAGACAATGCCAAGCCACGTTTGGGAATTTAGGTGTTTCACCATCTGCGGTATGTAATATCATCAAAAGGTTCAGAGAATCTGTAGGCGGCAAGGCCGAAAACCCACATTGGATGCCCGTGACCATCCAAACCCTCAAGCGGCACTGCATCAAAAAGCGACATAACCGTGTAAAGGATATCACCACATGTGCTCAGGAACTACAGTTTGTTGCTACATCTGTAAGTGCAAGTCAAAACTCTATTATTGCTCTGTATATTGTACAGTATTTGTATGTTGTACTTATATAGTGTTGTGTATATTGTACAGAATTGCTTATTATTTTTATTGGATAGTAGTCTGTTAATTTCAATTGTTAGTGTTTACCTCTTATATAATTTATTTCACCCCATATTTGTTCCCACTACCGCACCTTAAGTTGGAGTCTTTAATCTCGTTATATGCAAATATAATGACAACAAAGTTCATTCTATTCTATTCTGTTCTATTCTATTCTATATACAAAGCCAAAGCCATTTATCAACAACACCCAGAAACGCCGCCGGCTTCGCTTGGCCCGAGCTCCTCTAAGATGGACTGATGCAAAGTGTAAAAAAGGATTCTGTGGTCTGCTGAGTCCACATTTCAAATTTTTGGGGGAAACTGTGGATGTCGTGTCTTCTAGAACAAATAGGAAAAG
>NC_084617.1:5088194-5098927 GCF_033978795.1 Nerophis ophidion | reverse complement strand
TTCCTGTTGATTTTTGCCGAAGGATGTCAATCATCTAAATGTAGGTCTAAGTGAGACCTACATAGAAGTTTTTGTTTCATGTCTTTCCGGCATTCCTACTGGAAGTTACAAGCAATTTTGTTTGTGTTTTCTTCCTAGGAGCAGTTTTTGCTGTGTTTTATTCAAAAATTGCGCTAGAGCGCATTTTAAATTTTCGGGTTTAGTTTTTTCATCAGATCGCAATTTCTGCCAGTACTGATGTGTGTGCCAAGTTTGGTGAGTTTTGAAGCATTTTAAGGGGGTCAAATTACAGTTCAAAGAGGCAAAAATAGCATTTTTTGCGAAAATTTTGTATTGAGGGGGTTTTTGCCAACTTTTTGTTGATTTTTGCCCGAGAAAGTAAAATTATGAATTGTAGGTCTAAGTCAGTTCTACATAGAAGTTTTTGTTTCATGTCACTACGACTTTCCTAACGGAAGTTACGAGCAGTCTGTTGTTGTTTTTTTTCCTAGGGGGCGCTACCGCACAATTTTCATTTTTGGGGTTTGGTTGCTTAATATGTTGGGAAGGTTTTCTATACCGACGTGTGTGTAAAATTTGGTGAGTTTTGAAGCATGTTAAGGGGGTCAAATTAGGGTGCGAAGGTGCGGAATAATAATAAAACAGCAGTTTCAATAGGGTCCTTGGCCCTAAAAAATGTGTCATTATTCAGTATTATTATTAGGGTCCTTGGCCCCTGGCAAAGGGGCCAAGGACCCTATTGAAACTGCTGTGTTTTATTATTATTCCGCACCTACCCACTGTAATTTGACCCCCTTAACATGCTTCAAAACTCACCAAATTTGACACACACGTCGGTATAGCAAACCTTCCCAACATATTAAGCAACCAATCCCCCAAAATGAAAATTGCGCTCTAGCGCCCCCTAGGAAAAAGTTACAGACAAAACTGCATGTAACTTCTGTTAGGAATGTCATAGCGACATGAAATAAAAACTCCTATGTAGGTCTGACTTAGACCCAATTTTCATACACTCACTTCTTTCAGCAAAAATCTACAGGAAGTTGGCAAAAACCCCTTCAAAATAAAATTTTCGCAAAAAATGCAATTTTTGCCTCTTTGCGCTGTAATTTGACCCTTTAAAATGCTTCAAAAGTCACCAAACTTGGCGCACACATAAGAACTGGCGAATATTGCGATCTAATGAAAAAAACCAAACCCCAAAACTCAAAATTGCGCTCTAGCGCTATTTTTGAATAAAACACTGAAAAAACTGCTCCTAGGAAGAAAACAGACAAAATTGCTTGTAACTTCTGGTAAGAATGTCGGAGAGACATGAAACAAAAACCTCTATGTAGGTCTCGCTTAGACCTACATTTCATAGATTGACAACCCCCAACATAAATCAACAGGAAGTTTGCAATCCCCCCTTCAAAACAAAAGTTTTGTAAAAACCGGTCACCTTTCTTCAAACATTATTTCCTCTGAGTGCGTTTGTTGTTTTGGCTTCAAACTCGCACAGGAGAGAGATTGAACCCTTCTGATTAAAAGTATAGAACAGAGTTTTGATAAGTTCTCAGATTTTGATTTTACGCGCCTTCAAAGAACCCCTGTGTTAGGGTCCTTGGCCCATGGCAAAGGACTCCTGTGGAGTCCTTTGCCATGGGCCAAGGACCCTATTGAAACTGCTGTGTTTTATTATTATTCCGCACCTACGCGCTGTAATTTGACCCCCTTAACATGCTTCAAAACTCACCAAATTTGACACACACGTCGGTATAGCAAACCTTCCCAACATATTAAGCAACCAATCCCCCAAAATGAAAATTGCGCTCTAGCGCCCCCTAGGAAAAAAATACAGGCAAAACTCCATGTAACTTCTGTTAGGAATGTCATAGCGACATGAAACAAAAACTCCTATGTAGGTCTGACTTAGACCCAATTTTCATACACTCACTTCTTTCAGCAAAAATCTACAGGAAGTTGGCAAAAACCCCTTCAAAATAAAATTTTCGCAAACAATGCAATTTTTGCCTCTTTGCGCTGTAATTTGACCCCTTTAAAATGCTTCAAAAGTCACCAAACTTGGCGCACACATAAGGACTGGCGAATATTGCGATCTAATGAAAAACCAAACCCCAAAACTCAAAATTTTTGAATAAAACACTGAAAAAACTGCTCCTAGGAAGTAAACACAGACAAAACTGCTTGTAACTTCCGGTAAGAATGTCGGAGAGACATGAAACAAAAACTTCTATGTAGGTCTCGCTTAGACCTACATTTCATAGATTGACAACCCCCAACAAAAATCAACAGGAAGTTTGCAATCCCCCCTTCAAAACAAAAGTTTTGTAAAAACCGGTCACCTTTCTTCAAACATTATCTCCCCTGAGTGCGTTTGTTGTTTTGGCTTCAAACTCGCACAGGAGAGAGATTGAACCCTTCTGATTAAATGTATAGAACAGAGTTTTGATAAGTTCTCAGGTTTTGATTTTACGCGCCTTCAAAGAACCCCGGTGCAAAGTCTCCTAAATTATGAGGGTCCTTGGCCCATGGCAAAGGACTCCACAGGAGTAAATCAACAACTGTATATTTTTCAGTGTATTACTGTAAATGGAAAAAAAAGAGTAGTGCTGTTTTTATGGTTTAAAAAAAAAAAGGCAGCTCAGTTGCCAGCATTTTACTGTAAAATTTTCATAAGGTTTCTTACTTTGAATAATTAAAAAAAAAAAAGCAATTTTACAGTAAAATTTGGCACCTGAGCTGCCAGGTTTTTTTTGTTTTTGTTTTTTTAACCATAAATCAGCAATTGTAGATTTTTCAGTGTATTACTGTAAATGGAAAAAACCGTACCGCTGTTTTTATGGTAAAATAAAAGGCAGCTCATGTACCAGAATTTTACTGTAAAATTTACCTTTTTTTTTTCACTACAAATAAAAAATACTGGAATTTTACAGTAAAACTTTGCCCCCTGAGCTGCCTTTTTCTATTATTATTTTGAATTAAAAAATAATGATAGAAAAACGATGTAGCAACGACAAGCGCGATATGCAATACCTGCATTTTTTTTACTATACATATAAAAAAACCCCTGCAATTTTACAGTAAAATTTTGGCACCTAAACTACCAGATTTTTTTTTTTTTTTTACCGTAAATCAACAACTGTATATTTTTCAGTGTATTACTGTAAATGTAAAAAAGAGTAGTGCTGTTTTTATGGTTTAAAAAAAAAGGCAACTCAGTTGCCAGCATTTTACTGTAGAATTTTCATTAGTTTTCTTACTTTGAATAATGAAAAAAAAACACTGCAATTTTACAGTAAAATTTGGCACCTGAGCTGCCAGTTTTTTTTTGTTTTTGTTTTTTTAACCATAAATCAGCAACTGTAGATTTTTCAGTGTATTACTGTAAATGGAAAAAACAGTACCGCTGTTTTTATGGTAAAATAAAAGGCAGCTCATGTGCCAGAATTTTACTGTAAAATGTACTTTTTTTTTCACTATATATAAAAAATACTGGAATTTTACGGTAAAACTTTGCCCCCTGAGCTGCCTTTTTCTATTATTATTTTGAATTAAAAAACAATAATAGAAAAATGATGTAGCAACAACAAGAGCGATATGCAATACCTGCATTTTTTTTACTATATATATAAAAAAAACTGCAATTTTACAGTAAAATTTTGGCACCTAAACTACCAGAATTTATTTATTTATTTTTTTTTTATTTTTTTTACCGTAAATCAACAACTATGTATTTTTCAGTGTATTACTGTAAATAGAAAAAAAAAATAGTAGTGCTGTTTTTATGGTTTAAAAAAAAAAGGCAGCTCAGTTGCCAGCATTTTACTGTAGAATTTTCATTAGGTTTCTTACTTTGAATAATTTAAAAAAAACTGCAATTTTACAATAAAATTTGGCACCTGAGCTGCCAGTTTTTTTTTTTTTTTTTTTTTTTAACCATAAATCAGCAATTGTAGATTTTTCAGTGTATTACTGTAAAGGGAAAAAACAGTACCGCTGTTTTTATGGTAAAATAAAAGACAGCTCATGTGCCAGAATTTTACTGTAAAATTTACTTTTTTTTTTCACTACAAACAAAAAATACTGGAATTTTACCGTAAAACTTTGCCCCCTGAGCTGCCTTTTTCTATTATTATTTTGAATTAAAAAACAATAATAGAAAAACGATGTAGCAACGACAAGAGCGATATGCAATACCTGACAGTAGTCCAGCACTGACTGGAGGAACAAAGCAGGTACAAATAGGACCAGGCTGATTGACACCAGGTTTGGCCAAGTACCAATCAATTTTGAATTAAAAAATAATAATAGAAAAACGATGTAGCAACGACAAGAGCGATATGCAATCCCTGACAGTAGTCCAGCACTGACTGGAGGAACAAAGCAGGTACAAATAGGACCAGGCTGATTGACACCAGGTGTGGCCAAGTGCCAATCAGCCGCAGCTGAGGAGAAACAGCGCACAGGGGGGGAAAAAAACAGGAAACAGACAAAATAAGAGCGCTGACAGGAACTAAAAACAGGAAATACTAAACACAAACAGCCTGACAATGTGTTGACTATTTTATTTAAGGACTTAACTGCAATATTAATGCACCCTAAGATTTTTGATTAAAGTAAAGCCAATAATGACATTTTTGTGGACCCTTTTATTTTGAAAACTACCGGTACCAAAATATTGGTATCGGGACAACATTAGTCCCTTATCATGGTGTTGAACTGGCCCGGTTTGTGGCTTCAGATAATGGAAGTCCATGTTGGGATTCCTGGTTTCCCCATTTCCTGTAGCACTCGTGCAACCCCAAACCATGATGCTGCCGCCATCAGGTGCCACAATTATCCCACACATAGGAATATGTTGTCCTTTTGTCCCTGGAGAAGAAATACTGATTTTATGTTTTTTTAATTATAACGCCCTCGCTGCAGTTTTGTCTGATGCTTTTTTTTTGCAGTTAAATGGATGCACTTGTTTTTAATTTTGCAAGTTTTTTTTTGTTTTTTTTTACACCTCTGTTGACTTTTCTGTGCCATAGAGTTGCAAAGTCTGAGTGGTTTTCACCGAGGGCCACTTTGGCAGTTATGTTTGGCCCCAGAGGGCCGCTTCCAACAGTGAATACTATTATTACACAGTTTTGTAACGCATTTTATTAGTCGATTTAAAAAAAAAAAAAAAAAAATGGTAAGTTGCAATAATTTCACCTCAAAATGTAGTATGTATTACTGAAAATGGAAAAAAAACAGTACTGATTGTCACAGTTTGTCTATGTTTTTGTTTTTTTCCTCTGCATTTGTCTGTTTCCTCTGTTTAGTATCTCCTGTCTTTAGTTCCTGTCTAGTGCTCTTATTTTGTCAGCTTCCTGTCTTGTTCCCTGAGTGCTGTGTTCCTCCTCAGCTGCGGTTGATTGGCATCTGGCCACCACACCTGTTGCCAATCAGCCTGCTCCTATTTTACCTGCTTTGTTCCTCCAGTCAGTGCTGGATCATTGTATTGTCGTTCGGACTTGTCGTGTCTGTGATTCTTTTCAGCTATTACCTGTCTTGCTACATTTTGTCCTGGTCGTCGTAGCGGTAAGCTGGTGGTTGGTAGAGCGGCCGTGCCAGCAACTTGACGGTTTCAGGTTCGATCCCCGCTTCCGCCATCCTAGTCACTGCCGTTATGTCCTTGGGCAAGACACTTAACTCACCTGCTCCCAGTGCCACCCACACTGGTTTGAATGTAACTTAGATATTGGGTTTCACTATGTAAAGCGCTTTGAGTCACTAGAGAAAAAGCGCTATATAAATATAATTCACAATTCACTTCACTTGTTAGCCATTAGTTATTTCCAGTTTTTCTGTTTGCTGTCCTCTAGCTCCCATGCTAAAGTTCCTTTTTGTTTTCTAGCTTCCATTGCTAGCTCCCTTAGTTTGTTATTCCGCCTACGTGCGTGCTTTTTGTTTGTTCTTTTTTAGTTTTAATTAAATCATGTTTTCATATTCTATGCCTGCCACCGTCTCTGCATCTTGGTGTTCATCGCCTAATAACTGTGACACTGATGTTTTTATGGTTTAAAAAAAAAGAAAAAGCCAGCTCAGTTGCCAGAATTTTACTGTAAAATTAGCATTTGTTTTTTTACTTCAAATTAAAAAAATATACGCCATAAAAGCTGCTAGTTTTTTGTTTGCTACTACTGTAGATTTTTCAGTGTGTTACTTTTGCTGTTTATATGGTCAAAAAAAGGCAGCTCAGTTGCCCAAATTTTACTGTAAAATTAGCATTTTTTTTTTACTATATATAAAAAAACCTGCAATTTTAATGTATTTTTTTTATTTTTTTACCGTAAATCAACAACTGTATATTATTCAGTGTATTACTGTAAATGGAAAAAACAGTACTGCTGTTTTTATGGTTTAAAAAAAAAAAGGCAATTCAGTTGCCAGAATTTTACTGTAAAATTTGCATTTGTTTTTTTTTACTATATATAAAAACCCTGCAATTTTACAGTAAAATGTTGGCACCTAAACTACCAAATTTTTTTATGTATCTTTTTTTTTTTTTTTACCGTAAATCAACAACCGTATATTAATCAGTGTATTACTGTAAATGGAAAAAACAGTACTGCTGAATTTATGGTTTAAAAAAAAAAAAAAGGCAGCCCAGTTGCCAGAATTTTACTGTAAAATTTGCATTTGTTTTTTTTTTTTACTATATATAAAAAACCCTGCAATTTTACAGTAAAATTTTGGCACTTAAACTACCAGATTTTACCTTAAATCAACAACTGTATATTTTTCAGTGTATTTCTGTAAATGTTTTTTATGGTTTAAAAAAAAAAAGGCAGCTCAGTTGCCAGAATTTTACTTAAAAATTTGCATTTGTTTTTTTTAAATTATATATAAAAAAAAAAAACCATGCAATTTTACAGTAAAATTTTGGCACCTAAACCACCAGATTTTTTTTTATTAATTTTTTTTTTTTTTACCGTAAATCAACAACTGTATATTTTTCGGTTTATTACTGTAAATGGAAAAAAACAGTAGTGCTGTTTTTATGGTTTGAAAAAAAAAAAGAAGGCAGCTCAGTTGCCAGCATTTTACTGTAGAATTTTCATTAGTTTTCTTACTTTGAAGAAAAAAAATACTGCAATTTTACAGTAAAATTTGGCACCTGAGCTGCCATTTTTTTAACTATTAATCAGCAACTTTATATTTTTCAGTGTATTACTGTAAATGAAAAAAAAAACAGTACCGCTGTTTTTATAGTAAAATACAAGGCAGCTCATGTGCCAGAATTTTACTGTAAAAATTTTTTTTACTATAAATAAAAATTACTGGAATTTTACAGTAAAACTTTGCCCCCTGAGCTGCCTTTTTCTATTATTATTTTGAATTAAAAATATACTGCAATTTTACGGTAAAATTTGGCACCTGAGCTGCCAGTTTATTGTTGTTGTTTTTTTTAACCATAAATCAACAACTGTATATTTTTCAGTGTATTACTGTAAATGGAAAAAACAGTACCGCTGTTTTTATGGTAAAATAAAAGGCAGCTCATGTGCCAGAATTTTACTGTAAAATTTACATTTTCTTTTTTATTATAAATAAAAAATACTGGAATTTTACGGTAAAACTTTGCCACCTGAGCTGCCTTTTTCTAATATTATTTAGAATTTTAAAAATACTGCAATTTTAAAGTAAAATTTGGCCCCTGAGGTGCCATTTTTTTTTGTTAGTTTTTTTTAACCATAAATCAGCAACTGTATATTTTTCAGTGTATTACTGTAAATGGAAAAAACAGTACCGCTGTTTTTATGGTAAAATAAAAGGCAGCTCATGTGCCAGAATTTTACTGTACATTTTTTTTTTTTTTTACTATAAATAAAAAATACTGGAATTTTACAGTAAAACTTTGCCACCTGAGCTGCCTTTTTCTATTATTATTTTGAATAAAAAAAATACTGCAATTTTACACAAAAATTGGGCACCTGAGCTGCCAATTTTTTATTTATTGTTTTTTTCAACCATAAATCAGCAACTGTAGACTTTTCAGTGTATTACTGTAAATGGAAAAAATAGTACCGCTGTTTTTATGGTAAAATAAAAGGCAGCTCATGTGCCAGAATTTTACTGTAAAATAAAAATAACATTTTTTCACTATAAATAAAAAATACTGGAATTTTACAGTAAAACTTTGCCACCTGAGCTGCCTTTTTCTATTATTATTTTGAATTTTAAAAAATGCTGCAATTTTAAAGTAAAATTTGGCACCTCGGGTGCCATTTTTTTGGTTAGTTTTTTTCCAACCATAAATCAGCAACTGTAGATTTTTTGGTGTATTACTGTAAATGGAAAAAAACAGTACTGCTGTTTTTAATGGTTAAAAAACCAAGGCAGCTCAGGTGCCAGCATTTTACTGTAAAATAAAAAAACATTTTTTTTAACTATGAATGAAAAATACTGGAATTTTACAGTCAAATTTTGTCACCTGAGCAGCCATTTTTTCATTTATTTTATTTTATTTTTATTCTGTCTTTGTAGCGCATGCAATTATATATGGGTTGAAAATTATTTGCAAATTATTGTATTCTGTTTATATTTACATCTAACACAATTTCCCAACTCATAAAATACAAACAGGGTTTGTATTTCCGGGGCCAAATAAAATGAAGTTTGACAGCCGCGATGCAAGCTAAAGACAGTCCTCACATTAAATAGGCGTGATGTGAAGACTTTAACTCTTTATGGATGACATCACATCTGGTCCCCCCCCCCCCCCCCCCCCCCCCACCCCAGCTCCCCTCGGGCTGTGAACACTGGTTCCTCCATGCAGCTGTCTCTGTTGGCTGAGCGGGAGTGAGAAAACATCACCACGGCCATGAGAGAGGGCATTTTAGTACATGCCATCTGATTTCATTTTATCATCTCCAATAAAAATTAAAGCTGCAAGCAGCGATGGACGGGACCGACTTTTGCTGGTGTTTCCTGCTTTTACCCATTCAACATATCTTTACTTGCACATTACCTACCTTCTCTGCATCCTGGGGTCACACTGGTGCCTCCTTCTTTCACCCAGTCAACATATCTTTACCCGCACAGTACCTACCTTCTCTGCATTGTGTGGTCACGCTGGTGCTTCCTGCGTTTAAGCGGCCATCTTGAGACGGCAGCAGCGCAGGTTCGTAAAAACATTTAGAAAAAATCTTTGCGCAACTTTTAATCAGAAGGGTTTAATCTCTTTCCTGTGCGAGTTTGAAGCCGACACAACAAACGCGCTCAGAGGAGATAATGTTTGAAAAAAGGTAACGGGTTTTTACAAAACTTTTGTTTTGTAGGGGTAATTGCCAACTTTCTGTTGATTTTTGCTGAAAGATGTCAATTAATGAAATGTAGGTCTAAGTGAGACCTACATATAATTTTTTGATTCATGTCTCTATGACATTCCTACCAGAAGTTACAAGCAGTTTTGTCCGTGTTTTCTTCCCAAGAACAGTTTTGTCAGTGTTTTATTTCCTAGGGGGCGCAATTTTGAGTTTTGGGGTTTTTTTGTGTTTTTTTTTTATTAGATCGCAATTTTTTCACCAGTCTTGATGTGTGTGTCCAGTTTGGTGACTTTTGAAGCATTTTAAAAGGGGTCGAATTACAGCTCAAAGAGGCAAAAATGACATTTTGTAGGAAACTTGTTTTGAAGGGGTTTTTGCCAGTTTCATGTTGATTTTTGCTGAAAGGTGTAATTTAATGAAATGTAGGTCTAGATGAGACCTACATATAATTTTTTGATTCATGTCTCTATGACATTCCTACCAGAAGTTACAAGCAGTTTTGTCCGTGTTTTCTTCCCAAGAACAGTTTTGTCAGTGTTTTATTCCTAGGGGGCGCAATTTTGAGTTTTGGGGGTTTTTTTGTGTTTTTGTTTTTTTTTAGATCACAATTTTTTCACCAGTCTTGATGTGTGTGTCCAGTTTGGTGACTTTTGAAGCATTTTTAAAAGGGGTCGAATTACAGCTCAAACAGGCAAAAATGACATTTTGTAGGAAACTTGTTTTGAAGGGGTTTTTGCCAGTTTCATGTTGATTTTTGCTGAAAGGTGTAACTTTATGAAATGTAGGTCTAAGTCAGACCTACATAGAGGTTTTTGTTTCATGTCCCTACAACATTTCTAACGGAAGTTACAAGCAGTTTTGTCTGTGTTTTCTTCCCAAAGAGCAGTTTTGTCAGTGTTTTATTCCTAGGGGGCGCTAGACCGCAATTTTGTTTTTGTTTGATTGGCAACACTAAATTGGCCCTAGTGTGTGAATGTGAGTGTGAATGTTGTCTGTCTATCTGTGTTGGCCCTGCGATGAGGTGGCGACTTGTCCAGGGTGTACCCTGCCTTCCGCCCGATTGTAGCTGAGATAGGCGCCAGCGCCCCCCGCGACCCCGAAAGGGAATAAGCGGTAGAAAATGGATGGATGGATAGATTGCAATTTTCACAGGTCTTGATGTGTGTCCAGTTTGGTGAGTTTTGAAGCATTTTAAGGGGGTCAAATTACAGCTCAAAGAGGCAAAAATGACATTTTGTAGGAAACTTTTGTTTTGGAGGGGTATTTGCCAGTTTCCTGTTGATTTTTGCTGAAAGGTGTAACTTTATGAAATTGTAGGTATTATCTAAGTGAGACCTACATAGAGGTTTTTGTTTCATGTCTCTACAACATTCCTAATGGAAGTTACAAGCAGTTTTGTCTGTGTTTTTTTCCCAAGAGCAGTTATGTCAG